>NW_027508067.1:0-71497 GCF_051348905.1 Ranitomeya variabilis
TGTTCAGTTGAGCTTTCATTAACAATAACACCTAACCCACGTACACGTCGAATACCAAGCCCATTCCCCTTCCATCAGGACCGCGCTTTTTCCCACTCATTTTGTATGTAGCCTTCCCCTCTAGTACCCTGCTGTTTAGCAACCTTAGGCTCACATCCGTCAGTCACCTGTCACTAAATGAACAATCACTATTTATTTTCTTAGATACTGTGATTGAACAATACTATTAGCCCTAACGATTTTGATTAGCAAATAGGGCCTCCTTGCTGAACCCCAATATTAGGCCTAACAATTTTGATTAGCCAATGGGGACTCCTGATTACTGACTACAACACAGTTTTTGCCCAAACAATTTTACATACGAAATGTGGACTCCTGCCTCCACAAAACTATTAGCAAAAACTAGTTAGATGCTGGAAGATCGATTTCAAGCAGGAGATGATCCTGTCTAACTTAATGGCAAGTTCACTTTCCGCAGCAGCAAGAGCGGCCTCTCTTCGCTGTTACACTAAGAAAATGGCCCCGGCAAAACAACATGTCAGCTTTGTATATGGAGGGAAACGTGACTTCGGTTTCTAATCACAGAAGCCCTCGTGTCATGACATTGTGGATGGTTTCTGGGCCCTTTGACTGCCGGAGTGTTCACATATTAAGTTATTTTAAAAAAATTACACTCAGCAGCTCCTCTGACTTAGATACACTCCTTCCCCTCATAAAACACATCTCCCTGTCCCCCCACTTATCTTCATCACTATCCTAGACAAGTGAAATCAAAAGCATTAGTAGAAGTGCGATCATTTTACCGATCTGTGGCCGAATTTTGCCAACTTTGAGGTAAAATGCTTGGAAAATTGAACACGAATCTGAATGTGCTACGTTCGTGTCGAACTTAAGATTGGCGAACGCTTTTCCATTCGCTGATCTCTAGTGGTGAGCTGTCCAATGGAAAAAGCTAACAATGTTCGTGACTAATCAGCTGAAGTTTCCAAGCTGCCTGATGATGATGATGATGATGATGATACACATGATGAGAACATTATACTGCCTCTGTAAAAATCCCTGGTTAGACTGCACATGGAGGACTGTGTACAGTTTTGGGCACCGGTGCTCAGGAAGGATATAATGGAACTAGAGCGAGTACAAAGGAGGGCAACAAAATTAATAAAGGGGATGGGAGAACTACAATACCCAGAGTGATTAGCAAAATTAGGATTTTTTAGTCTAGGAAAAAGACAACTGGTGGGCAATCTAATAACCATGTATAAGTATATAAGGGGACAATACAAATATCTCTCCGAGGATCTGTTTATACCAAGGAAGGTGACGGGCACAAGGGGGCATTCTCTGCGTCTGGTGGAGAGAAGGTTTTTCCACCAACATAGAAGAGGATTCTTTACTGTTAGGGCAGTGAGAATCTGGAATTGCTTGCCTGAGGAGGTGGTGATGGCGAACTCAGTCGAGGGGTTCAAGAGAGGCCTGGATGTCTTCCTGGAGCGTAACGATATAGTATCTTACAGTTATTAGGTTCTTTATAAGGACGTAGATCTGGGGATTTATTCTGACTAAATATAGGCTGAACTGGATGGACAAATGTCTTTTTTTGCTAGCTGTGTTACTGTGCCTGATCATCTGGATCACCAGGATCCCGGAAATCTCATCTTTTATGCAGTTTGCCACGTTGGATTTACTGTCATTAATATTGGCGGTGTTGGTGTGGACGCCTGTTGGAGTCATGAAGGCTTCTCGTAACTTTACAGCAGATATGTTCTTGGACGCCTTGACCTTACATGGCTCAAAATAAAAATGTCTGTGTTTTTGACAACTTGCCAGGCATACGTTTTTTTGGTTGTCAATGTCCCTCTAGTTTTACAACCACTAGTGGAACTCTGTGGCAATTGTAGGATATTTTCTATAGATCCTGTTCTAGTAATTACATTCTGCTTTTTAGGACAATAGAAGGGGTCGTTGTCCTCATTCGGCTTTTGTGACTTTTTTTGTTTTGAGATTAAATTGGATGTAGTTTTTGATCCCAATTGGGGGGACAAAAGCCATAGATGACTGGCAAATCGGAGACTGTTGTCCAATCCTGTATGTGATGGTATTTCCGCAGGCATTGGGATGTCCTTGACTCACCTCTCCAGCTGACCTGACATGACCAGATCCAGGGGCTTCAATTAAATCCATTTAGCATTCAGCGAGTTTGTTGTCACTTGAGAGTATATAACTCTTTTATTCCTATTTTTCTAAACTTGTATTATTAAATGGCCGAGAGGAACTTTTTAGAGCAGTGGTATAAAAAAAAATCAAATTTAAAAATAAATAATTATAAAGTAAAAATGAAAAAAAAGTTTGTTTTTGCTTCCATTTTTCGAGGCCCGTAACATTTTCGCTTCTTGGGATATAGGGCTGTGAGAGATTTTTTTTTTGTGCCCTGAGCTGACGTTTTACTGATATTATTTTGGGGTAGATATAATGTTTGGATCTCCTCTTTTGCGTTTTATTGCAGTGCGGCCAAAAAAACCCATAATTTTTTGCTATTTGCTTTTTTTTCTTCTTACGCCGTTTATAGAAGAAATTAATTTATTTTATATATTGACAGATCAGACTTTTACAAGCGCAGCGATAGCAAGTGTGTGTGTGTTTTGTTTTTTATTTGTTTGATGTTCTAATAGGGGAGAATTTGAACTTTCGATTTCTATTTTTTTCATATTTTTACTTCTCCCTTCTCCCTTTTTTACTTTATTTAATAGTCCCTTTAGGGGACTTGAAACTGCGATCATTTGATTACTTGTGCTATACATAGCAGGGCATCAACACTGCTATGTGTAGTGAAAATCATGATGATCTATGAATGCTAACTAAAAGCCAGCTTTCATGGGAGTATTGTAATTACAGGCATGGGGGTCATCAACCGAACCAATCCATCGGTGCTCCGCCATCGCATCATGGGTGTGCCAGTGAGAGTATTGAATGACTCTCCTCCCTGTTGGTGCGTGCTAAATGCTGCTGTCAAAGCGACTGTCGGAGGCACCCAATGACTGATTAAATCAGCTTTTTCATGGTGTTGTCTGAGCATGCTCAGGTAATAAATGATCGTCTTCGGCGTGCTCGAATAGTATGTTCGAGTCCCAGTGGCTGCATATTTCACAGCCTAACAAGCAGACAATCTTGGTATATGTTGTGGCTGTCGAACAGTCATGAGACATGCAGCCACGGGAACGCGAACATATTTTCGACTATACCGAAGACCCTCGGTTAGCACCGGAGCATCATAACACCTTATCCGAGCATGCTCGCTCATCACTAGTACACGTACACATCTGACTTAAAAGGAACCTGCCCGATGTGTTCATCATCTCCTGACTCCTCCTGTAAACACCCCCAAAATACTACTTGAATTGAACCCTTGCTGGATTTAAATGAGGGTGGTTGGTCTATTGGGCGTCTGTGCCTCCTCTCTGCTCCTCACGTCCATCCTCTTGCTTGGATTGATGTGGATGATGTGACCTACGTCACCAAAGTCTCGCACCTGCCCAGTAGCATCACCAGATTTGTGTAGAAAAAGAGGTATGTAAAGCCAAGAGGTCACCTACGGATATTAATATTTCACACATGAGCCAAAAACATACATTTAAAAAATGTAAATAAAATAACTAGAACAAAGGCCGAAAATAAGACTCCAGTCTCCCCCATCTGTCACTGTTTTGAATAAGAACCCGCTATAAATGATAAAAGCTGATCAGTCAGTAATGTCAACATAAATATCAGTATGATAAATGCTGGAATTGCGTAGCATCCCCAAATGACCTGATAATGAGGTATAGTCAAATGGTTCAAGACCATAACCAACATCCTACCGACACAGTCCAAGAAGCCGATGATAAGTCCAAGAGGAAAATACGGTGTCAACCTATAAAGAGATCGGGGTAGAGACCCACACGTATCGCCATGAAAACTGTGGCTTCATCAGAGGCAAAAGGGAACAAGCTGAAAACATATGAAGTTCTGTTTATATGCATATAGATAGATAATAAATCAATTAAATTATTAGCAGCTATGGAAGACAAGGTCCATGTGCTCAGCCTCACTGAGCGTTTGTTCAAAAATGATATGTTACTAAAGCTACATGAACAGTGAACGTGTGTGATGAAATGAAGTAATCATGTTTGCATCTGGGTACACTCATGACGCGTGCGCAGTCAATCTTCCAAAGCCTGTTCAGTGCGCTCATGTGTAAATCAGCATCTGTAAATCCTTGCTAAATCTTTGCACAGGCGTGAAAAGTAACAGATGCCGATTTATCCATGCCTCTTGGTTATCCATGCCTCTTGGTTATCCATGCCTCTTGGTTATCCATGCCTCTTGGTTATCCATGCCTCTTCGTTATCCATGCCTCTTCGTTATCCATGCCTCTTCGTTATCCATGCCTCTTGGTTATCCATGCCTCTTGGTTATCCATGCCTCTTCGTTATCCATGCCTCTTGGTTATCCATGCCTCTTGGTTATCCATGCCTCTTGGTTATCCATGCCTCTTGGTTATCCATGCCTCTTCGTTATCCATGCCTCATCGTTATCCATGCCTCATCGTTATCCATGCCTCTTCGTTATCCATGCCTCTTCGTTATCCATGCCTCTTCGTTATCCATGCCTCTTGGTTATCCATGCCTCTTGGTTATCCATGCCTCTTGGTTATCCATGCCTCTTGGTTATCCATGCCTCTTCGTTATCCATGCCTCATCGTTATCCATGCCTCTTCGTTATCCATGCCTCTTCGTTATCCATGCCTCTTCGTTATCCATGCCTCTTCGTTATCCACGCCTCTTGGTTATCCATGCCTCTTCGTTATCCATGCCTCTTCGTTATCCATGCCTCTTGGTTATCCATGCCTCTTCGTTATCCATGCCTCTTCGTTATCCATGCCTCTTGGTTATCCATGCCTCTTGGTTATCCATGCCTCTTGGTTATCCATGCCTCTTGGTTATCCATGCCTCTTCGTTATCCATGCCTCATCGTTATCCATGCCTCTTCGTTATCCATGCCTCTTCGTTATCCATGCCTCTTCGTTATCCATGCCTCTTCGTTATCCATGCCTCTTTTTCTTTACACATTGTGCTTCTTCTGGTGTGTTCCCCCACTGTGGGCAGAGCAAAGGACATCACTGCTCGTGCACAAAAAACTCGTCATTCCAGCTCCAGTGGAAGTGCGCCTGCTCAGGCTGGTGATGCTACTGCGCAGCCGCAGCAATCAGAGCTGGAGGACGGTGATTAAGAGCAGAGAAGAGGCACAGACGCTGCAGTGAGGACGCACAGAGTGAATCGAAATAGTGAGGACTCCAGGAGTGAATTGAAATAGTATTTTGGGGGGGTCTACAGGGGAAGTTGGGAGATGATTAACACTTTTGTAGGAGCAGATAAAGGTGGTGGCATAGGTTGCGTTCACACGGTCAGTATTGGTCATTATTTCACATCAGTATTTATAAGACAAAACCAGGAGTGGAACAATTAGGGTATGTATCCATGTTCAGGATGGCCGGCGCTTTGGACGGAGCGGAAAACTCGCTCCGCCCAAAGTGCCGCCCCCTTCTGTAGACACAATGATTCCGGATGTGCATTGCACACATCCAGAATCATCGCACCCCACACATAGGGCCCTGTGTTTTACCTTGCGGCGGCGCAATGTCGCCACAAGGTAAACGGATATGCTGCGTTCTAAAAAGACGCGCCGCATGTCCGGAAATGCGGGGCCACTGGGTGCGTGTTCGCACACATAGTGGAGACGGGATTTCACAAAATCCCCTCCACTATGCTGTAACATCTGGACGCTGCGGATTGAACACTGCGGCTCTATGCAGCGTTCAATCCGCAGCTATTCCGGATGTAATATGGCCCATGGACACATACCATAAAAGTGAGATGATGCCATGAGCTTTACCTGTGTATAGAAACTTAATGATATTTTGCAGCCAGTGACGTTACGTTTTATTAGACATAGGATTCATGAATCCACCTAGCACAGGTGGTGGATGATGAATACTCCCATCAGCCACTCCTGCTGTCACTGTCATTAGCAGCAGCAGGTGAAGGCTGATGGGAGTAGTAGTCCCATCAGCCACTGCTTGCTCTCGCTGTTATCAGTTGAATATAACTCATCATTTTCACCTGCTCGCGCCAATCACTGGCAGAGCAGGGGAGAATGATGAGTCATCTTCAGCACCCGGCGCCGGGGAACAGCGCTTACTGTAGCGCCTCTTCCCTGGAGCCCGTCTGTGTGGTACTGATGTGGCACATGGTTGCCACACATGTGCTGCAAGTATTGGACACTAACACTGTCATCTCTGGTACTGGAAAATAACGGACGTGTGAAACTTAGTCTGCGCTTTCTCCAAGGCTTTCTTTTTTTTTCTCCCCTCCTCTACTGCTCATCTCAGTCTCCATTTGCCTTTTTTTTGTATGACCTCCGTGACCTACCAAACCTTTTTCTGTAAAGAATGTTGCAGTTCCATTGATGAAGGATCTACAGCAATTGCTGCAGATGGTGAACTAATTAAAAACCATGGAGGCTTAAATATAAAAAAAAAACACAGCCTTCACAGCCAGTCTAGTAGAATTTCTTCTGATTATTTTTGTATTTAACTGAAGCACGTTTTTCTGACTGTTTGAGTGGCTAAGATATGATTATCTGCTTATATCATCCTAGTTGTTGAATTATCTATTCATATATATTAGATACCAATCTATTAATAATATATTTGCTCTAGGGAGAATAATTTGTTTTATTATAAACGTGGGGGTATATATTTAAAAGGTCCATACCTGCGTGTATAGATCTGTCTTCCCATTATTTCTTGGGCAGACTGTTGTTGTGTTTTACGTGTTTTTAAATGTTCTTAATTGTGAGTGGTGTGGTTTAAGGATTATTACTTAATAAAATTTACTACTATTTGATGATCCCTGCAGTATTGCATGTCTCTTTTTTCTTTTTATAAAAAAAAAACATAGCACCACATTTGGCCACAGGTTATGTCTGGTATTGCAGATTAGCTCTATTTAAGTGAATGACCCGGAACTGCAATACCACACATGACCCATACATGGAGGTGGCGCTGTATTTGTAGAAATTCTACCACTATTCAATTAAATCAGTAACTAAACAGTATGTGTCAAGCTGTAAAGGAAGTGTGGGGTCCGAGTGCATGCCAGCCCAGTGATATAAGATACTTATTCCAACTCCAGTATCGTTGATCCATTTGCTGTTTCCATTCATGATGGACTGCGGAGTGCAAGTCAGAGACATTTCTTTTTTCACATTGACACATCGGAACCTTCACTAATGAAATCTGAGACTACGGCTGATAAAGCTTCCTCTGCCCCTCTCCCAGCAGAAACTCCCAGCACTGAATACTTCTGGCCAGTGAGCAGCACCGGACACCTGGTCTCATACTGCCCGATACTGAGCACTCTCCATTAAGGTGACTTCGTCCTCAGCAGATCCTTTTTTCGTAGGGAAATCATGTTGGCCAGGGACAAGACCATGCATAAAAAAGACGGACCTGCCAACCGGATACACAGATTTCTAATAAATAAATTTTATTACTTCAGTATCTCGTTCACATTGTTGAGGGATTGGAAGGCTTCTGCTGCATTTTCTTTCTGTAACCGTCAGGCCATTTTTATGATTGGACCCGCAACTTGTAGGCGATCCTCAGTCTCAACAAGGAAGATTTAAGTCCCGGGGATGCAACATCTGGAAGAGCAGAGAATTCTGATCAAAGAACAGTATAACGATTGTCAGACCCCATTACAGATCCCTTGGGGGCGGGCACTCAGATTTTCTACTGTCCTGATTGGTGTATCCCTATCCAGACAGTTTTCTGTCTCTGTAGGGAATATATTGACTCCAAAAACTTTTTTCTTAGACTGTTCTTTTAAGAAATTGAGTAGATTTTATGCAGATTTAAGGAGGTTTCCGATCATATGTAAAGTTTTAAGGGAAAAAATGTTGTTTTTTTAAAAAAAGTGTTTCTCCTTTTAAAGGGAACTGTAACATAAGTGTTAAACTATCCTATAAGAAGCAGCTCGATCACAGATTCTCAGTTAATTCTATGCTAAATTTTCGATGAAACTCAATTGAAAAACAAAACAATTGAAAGCCCAAAATACAGTGGGGCAAAAAAGTATTTAGTCAGTCAGCAATAGTGCAAGTTCCACCACTTAAAAAGATGAGAGGCGTCTGTAATTTACATCATAGGTAGACCTCAACTATGGGAGACAAACTGAGAAAAAAAATCCAGAAAATCACATTGTCTGTTTTTTTAACATTTTATTTGCATATTATGGTGGAAAATAAGTATTTGGTCAGAAACAAAATTTCATCTCAATACTTTGTAATATATCCTTTGTTGGCAATGACAGAGGTCAAACGTTTTCTGTAAGTCTTCACAAGGTTGCCACACACTGTTGTTGGTATGTTGGCCCATTCCTCCATGCAGATCTCCTCTAGAGCAGTGATGTTTTTGGCTTTTCGCTTGGCAACACGGACTTTCAACTCCCTCCAAAGGTTTTCTATAGGGTTGAGATCTGGAGACTGGCTAGGCCACTCCAGGACCTTGTAATGCTTCTTACGAAGCCACTCCTTCGTTGCCCTGGCGGTGTGCTTTGGATCATTGTCATGTTGAAAGACCCAGCCACGTTTCATCTTCAATGCCCTTGCTGATGGAAGGAGGTTTGCACTCAAAATCTCACGATACATGGCCCCATTCATTCTTTCATGTACCTGGATCAGTCGTCCTGGCCCCTTTGCAGAGAAACAGCCCCAAAGCATGATGTTTCCACCACTATGCTTTACAGTAGGTATGGTGTTTGATGGATGCAACTCAGTATTCTTTTTCCTCCAAACACGACAAGTTGTGTTTCTACCAAACAGTTCCAGTTTGGTTTCATCAGACCATAGGACATTCTCCCAAAACTCCTCTGGATCATCCAAATGCTCTCTAGCAAACTTCAGACGGGCCCGGACATGTACTGGCTTAAGCAGTGGGACACGTCTGGCACTGCAGGATCTGAGTCCATGGTGGCGTAGTGTGTTACTTATGGTAGGCCTTGTTACATTGGTCCCAGCTCTCTGCAGGTCATTCACTAGGTCCCCCCGCGTGGTTCTGGGATTTTTGCTCACCGTTCTTGTGATCATTCTGACCCCACGGGGTGGGATTTTGCGTGGAGCCCCAGATCGAGGGAGATTATCAGTGGTCTTGAATGTCTTCCATTTTCTAATTATTGCTCCCACTGTTGATTTCATCACTCCAAGCTGGTTGGCTATTGCAGATTCAGTCTTCCCAGCCTGGTGCAGGGCTACAATTTTGTTTCTGGTGTCCTTTGACAGCTCTTTGGTCTTCACCATAGTGGAGTTTGGAGTCAGACTGTTTGAGGGTGTGCACAGGTGTCTTTTTATACTGATAACAAGTTTAAACAGGCGCCATTACTACAGGTAATGAGTGGAGGAAAGAGGAGACTCTTAAAGAAGAAGTTACAGGTCTGTGAGAGCCAGAAATCTTGATTGTTTGTTTCTGACCAAATACTTATTTTTCACCATAATATGCAAATAAAATGTTAAAAAAACAGACAATGTGATTTTCTGTATTTTTTTTTCTCAGTTTGTCTCCCATAGTTGAGGTCTACCTATGATGTAAATTACAGACGCCTCTCATCTTTTTAAGTGGTGGAACTTGCACTATTGCTGACTGACTAAATACTTTTTTGCCCCACTGTATATGCATTTAAAGAGAATTGGAAATCGGGATTTCTATACCCCAAACTAATTTCATGTATGTAAAGACACGTTGCTGCTGAGAAAATCCTTACCTTGCAGATTTCTTTGTGCGAATATAGGATTTAATCAGGATTAAAGCCCCTTTACCTACATGCCACTAGTTAATGACAGGCTCCCTTTAAAGGAGAAAGAAGCCTTCAAAAATTTTTTGGCTATCCCTTTAAATTTAGCATTGAGTTAACTGAGAATCCATCAGTGAGCGGCTTCTGATGGGAGAGTTTAACACTTACCTTCCGTCCTCTAAGCTCCTTTTGGCTGATTTATTTCTACAAAGTTCAGTCCAACCATCCTATAGTCATAAATTGGCTATAAAAAGCTCAGAAGAAGGAAGATAATAAGTTATAAACTCTTGCTATCAAGATTTTATTTTGTGCAGTTAAAGATGAATAATCTACTAGACAAAGACAAAAAGATAAGACAGAAAAATGACTGTAAAAAAAAAGTGTGGACCTAATTTACAAGAAAATATTGCGACCGCTCCAAGCACCAGGAAAACTTTACGCTACCTGAATTTTCGAGGACAACCAAATGCCCCTACGGAGCTCTCATGGGTAAAGCAGTAGCGACGACAGTAACCCTGGTGGTTTCCACATGTCCATAAGGAGAACTTCAGGTCCTTACTGCTGCCAGCTGCAATAATAATGACTTTATTAAAGGGGAACTCCATCGACACTCTGATTTCTGTCACAGGATTAACAATGTTCCTAAGATACTGAGCCCTAGTACTAAAGCATCAGCCGCTCCATGTGCAAGTGTTGACAACCTGCCTCTCTACATAGTGTAAATCGATAGGAAGTTGTCACATCATCGCCCCATTTCCCAGCATAACTGATTAGCAGGGTGTGACTTTGAGTGGCAGAAACCTTATGTGTAATTGTTTTGTACCATCTGCATCCATTTCTAGAAGAGGACCCCGATGCGCGCTCTCAGTAATTGAGTGATGGACGCGTTTGAGCACATTTTTTCCATTGCTGTGAAAGTTCTGAAAATTGCTGAGTGAGAGCAAAGAAAGTGGCTAAAACTCTCGTGAGAAATATGTTCTACCACCCCCATAAATCAAGAAGTGGAGTTATCTGGCTTCCTTAAGAAGAAAACTTGTTAAAACATCCTAAAAAGTAGGCCGAGAAGCTCCTGGAACCATATGGACTCCAGAGCCACCATTTACGAGAAGTGCAATCTTCTTGAAATTTAGACCTAAAGCTAATTTTACAAACGACTCAAGGCTTGTGACCCAAAGGCTAATCTTAAAATGTAGTTTTGTCACCGAGCATTGAGAGGAGGAGGACTCTTGATGGATAAGTAGTTTATTAATGGATATGGAGTCCAAGTTTTAGAAATCTAGGAACCGAGAGTCCATCCAAGGTAGATGTTCTGAAGTGTCCTCCAGACATTCATTGCTGGTGTCTGACCATTCAATAAATGATGATCACAAAATGTAATTACTTTAAATCTGACTAGATGTTCTGCACAATAAATTCTGGTTAACGCAAATATATTTTCCAGTAATGGAATCATTTTGGAGGTCTTCCATATGTTTGAGGGTCATGACCCAATGTCAAGAAAAGCCTTAAGATCTCAAAGTTTAGCAGATGAGTGGAGAAAGTGATAGGAAGTGGATCTGTAGCTACAAGGGATGTGATACCAGTTTACACTGGACCTGTCACATGCCAAAAATTTGGAATTTTGTTACCTGGTGTAAATGCCGCTGTTCTCCTGAATCCAGCATTGCTTTTCTTTCGTTCCTGCTCCTCTACATTCCTGAGATGTGACCTCCTCTTTCATGCACACTTGGCCAAAAGACAAATTTATAGACAAGGAAGATGGGGCCGTATCTCGGGAACGGAGAGGAGCAGGAACAAAAGAAAAACATCGCCAAATTCAGGAAAACAGCAGCATTTATACGCTAGGTAACTAGGGTTGAGCGAAACGGATCGGTCATTTTCATAAGTCGCCAACTTTTGGCAAAGTCGGGTTTCATGAAACCCGACCAGATCCCAGCATGGGATCGGCCATGCGGTACGCGATCTTTGTGCCAAAGTCGCGTTTCATATGATGCTTAAAGCGCCATTTCTCAGCCAATGAAGCTGCACGCAGAGTGTGGGCAGCGTGATGACATAGGTCCTGGTCCCCACCATCTTAGAGAAGGGCATGGCAGTGATTGGCTTGTTTTCTGCGGCTTCACAGGGGCTATAAAGGGGCGTTCCCGCCGACCGCCATCTTACTGCTGCTGATCTGAGCATAGGGAGAGGTTGCTGCAGCTTCGTCAGAAGCAGGGAGAGCGTTAGGCAGGGTCCATTAACCCCAAAACCGCTTGTGCTGTAGCGATTTCCACTGTCCAACACCACCTTTTCTTTGCAGGGACAGTGGAGGCAAGATTTCTGTGCAACAGCTCTGTAGCTTATAAGGCTCCCTGATAGCTGCATTGCTGTGTGTACGCCGCTGTGCAAACCAACTGCTTTTTTAAAAGCACAAATCCTGTTGCTCCTTCCTTTCTGCACAGCTATCTTGTTTGTTTGTCCTCATTTTTTGTGTGCAGCAGTCCTTTTTATTGCTGCCTGCCATACTTTTCAGAGATTATTGTAGGGAGATAGTGATTGTAGTACAGTCCCTTTTTTTTTATTATTATTATCTTCCAGCCACTTTCAGCCCCTGAAACTGTGTAGTGTAAAACAGTGGGCCTGTATTTTTCTGCACTGTCCCACACCTAAAAAGGGAGATTTATATTGCCAATCAGTGCATCTGTGCTTGTGCTGTCTGTGGTATCTGTCTTTCATTTTGTGCCACAGAAACTATACTGTGATATAGTGGGCCTGATTAAATCACTTGTCTCCCATATAAAAAAAAATTTAAATAAAGGGAGAATAATCTTGCCAAATCTGTGCATCTGTGCCAGTGCTGTCTGTGGTATCTGTCATTCATTTTTTGCCACAGAAACTATACTGTGACATAGTGGGCCTGATTAAATCCTGCATTCTCCCACACATAAAGAGGGAAATTTCTATTGACAGTGTGTGCATCTGCATCAGTCCTGTTAGTGGCATATCTGCCAGCCTCTTTCTGCCAATCAAACTGTGTAGTGTAATCCAGTGGGCCTGATTGTTCCCTGCATTCTCCCACACATAAAGAGTGAGATTTCTATTGCCAGTGTGTGCATCTGCGTGCGTCAGTCCTGTTCGTGGCATATCTGCCAGCCTCTTTCTGCCAATCAAACTGTGTAGTGTAATACAGTGGGCCCCATTTTTTCCAGCATTCTCCCACACATAAAAAAGGGAGATTTAAATTCACAACAAGTTTACGTACACCTTCTACCTGCTTGTACAGGACCACATAATGGTTGTTAGTTTGGTTAAATTTTTCCAAGAATGAGGAAGTCTGGTGGAAGAGGTCGTGGCCGTGGGCGGTCATTGCCAGCTGGTAATGATGGTGGTGGTGGAGCATCTGGTGGTAGTGGGAAAAGCAAAATAGCACCTAAGGCTCAAGTTGTTGAGCCAGCGGCATCGTCTGGCTACACAAGGCCTCGAAGGCTCCCTTTTCTGGGAGTAGGAAAACTGCTTTTAAAGCCGGAGCAGCAGAAACAAGTTTTGGCTTTCATTGCTGACTCTGCCTCTAGCTCTTTCGCCTCCTCCTCGGAAAGTACCAAATGTAAAAGCAGTCAGTGGATGTTCCTGGTCAGGGACAAGTCGCTTCTTTGTGTTCTTCACCCAGAACAACAGAGAAGGATACTTCAGGCGACACAACAGGTTACTCCATGGAGCTATTTACACATACCATTCCTGGGTTAGAAAGTGAAATTGTTAACAGGCCATGCCCATTACAAGATGAATCGGACATGGAGTGCACAGATGCACAGCCAGATTATTATGCTGTTCCTTTGACTCAGATCAGAACATTGCCCTCGCAGTGTACTGATCCAGAATCTGACCCTGATGACACTATTAAGCCCCATCACGAACACTATAGCACCGGCTTACACGGTGACCCACAGGAAGATGCCCAGGACATAGAAGAGGAGGTCATAGATGACACAGTTGTTGACCCCGATTGGCAGCCATTGGGGGAACAGGGTGCAGGCAGCAGTAGCTCTGAAGCGGAGGAGGAGGAGCCGCAGGAGGCATCAACATCACAACAGGTTCCATCTGGCAGGCCCGTATCTGGTCAAAAACGTGTGGCAAAACTAAAACCAGTTGTAGGACAGCGTGGCCATCCGGTTAAAGTAGCTCAGTGTGCAATGCCTGAAAAGGTATCCGATAGTAGGAAGAGTGCAGTCTGGCATTTTTTTAACCAAGATCCAAATGATCAGTGCAAAGTCATCTGTAAGAAATGCTCAAGGACCTTCAGCAGAGGTCAGAATGTTAAAAATCTAAATACAAGTTGCATGCATAGACATTTAACCACCATGCACTTGCAAGCCTGGACTAACTACCAAACGTCCCTTAACGTTGTAGCACCCTCTCGCAATGAAGCTAGTCAGCAACGCTACATCCCTTCCCTCACTGTAAGCCCACCGTTTACCACACCACCTGCAGTAAATGTGGCGGTTTCGTCGCAAGGCCAAAGCCGTCAGGGAATCACCAGGTTCGTGGTAGGAAACACTGTATGTAGGGCAACAGCAAGAATACCATCACCAACACTCTCTCAGTCTGCCATGTCCACCGACACCCCCGCTAGTTCCACCCTATGCAGCTCTCCAGTCCAGCTCACCCTACATGAGACTCTCGTTAGGAAAAGGAAGTACTCATCCTCGTATCCGCGTACACAGGGTTTGAACGCCCACATTGCTAGACTAATCTCGTTAGAGATGATGCCCTACCGGTTAGTTGAAACCGAAGCTTTCAAAGCCCTGATGGACTACGCTGTACCATGCTACGAGCTACCCAGTCGACACTTCTTTTCGAGAAAAGCCATCCCAGCCCTCCACAAGCATGTAAAAGACCGCATTGTCCATGCACTCAGGCAATCTGTGAGTAGAAAGGTGCACCTGACAACAGATGCATGGACCAGTAGGCATGGCCAGGGGTGTTACGTCTCCATCACTGCACACTGGGTTAATGTGGTGGATGCAGGGTCCACAGGGGACAGCAATATTGGGACAGTTCTTCCTAGCCCACGGTCTAGGAAACAGTTGGCTGTAGGCGTTCGTACCCCTCCTCCTCCTCGTCCTCCAGCAGAAGTGAGAGCTCGTCCACAGACCGCAGTCGCACGACCAGTCCATCCGCAGCTGCCACTGTTGCACATGAGGTGTCCCATTATGGAACAGCTAGTGGCAAGCGTCAGCAGGCTGTATTAGCAATGAAGTGTTTGGGGGACAACAGACACACCTTACCGAAGTACTGTCCGAGTTCTTGCAGCAAGAAACTCAGTCATGGCTGGGCACTGTACATCTTGAGGCAGGCAAGGTAGTGAGTCATAACAGAAGGAACTTTATGGCTGCCATAGCCCTTTCACAACTGAACACATTCCTTGCCTGGCTCACACCTTAAACCTGGTGGTGCAGTGCTTTCTGAAAAGTTATCCGGGGTTACCCGACCTGCTCCTGAGAGTGTGCAGACTTTGCTCGCACATTCGCCGTTCGCCCGTACACTCCAGCCGTATACAGAACCATCAGCGGTCTTTGCAACTTCCCCAGCATTGCCTAATCATCGACGTTGCAACAAGGTGGAACTCCACACTGCACATGCTTCAGAGACTGTGCGAACAGAGGCGTGCTGTTATGTATTTGGGAGGATACACATACACGGGCAGGCAGTTGGATGGCAGACATGGAGTTGTCAGGTGTGCAGTGGTCGAAGCTACAAGACCTGTGTCAAGTCCTTCAGTGTTTTGAGGAATGCACACGGCTGGTTAGTGCAGACAACGCCATAATAAGTATGAGCATCCCCCTAATGCGTCTGCTGATGCAAAGTTTGACGCACATTAAGGAGCAGGCGTCTGCAGCTGAGGACGAGGGAAGCTTAGATGACAGTCAGCCATTGTCTGCTCAGGGAAGTCAACAGGACGAGGTGGCGGGCGAAGAGGAGGATGATGGGGATGAATATTTTTTGGATGAGGAAGCTTCTCAGGGGGCAACAGAAACTGCTGGCGTTGCAAGGCTGGGTTCTGTTTTTTTGAGGAAGACAAGTGACGTTGATTTGCCCGAAAGTGCTCCTCAACCCAACACATGCACAGATTTGACAACTGGAACATTGGCACACATGGCGGATTATGCCTTGCGTATCCTCAAAAGGGACCCACGCATTATTAAAATGATGACCGATGACGATTACTGGTTGGCCTGCCTCCTTGATCCTCGCTATAAAGGCAAATTGCAAAATATCATGCCACATGAGAACCTTGAACAAATATTGGCAACCAAACAAGCAACTCTTGTAGACCGTTTGATTCAGGCATTCCCAGCACACAGCGCCGGTGATGGTTTTCACACGAGCTGCAGGGGGCAACAGGGCAGAGGTGTTAGAGGTTCACAAATCAGAAGTGGCGTTGGACAGAGGGGTTTTCTGACCAGGTTGTGGAGTGATTTCGCAATGACCGCAGACACGACAGGTACTGCAGCATCAATTCAAAGTGAAAGGAGACATTTGTCCAGTATGGTTACTAACTATTTTTCCGCCATTGTCGATGTTCTCCCTCAACCGTCATTCCCCTTTGATTACTGGGCATCCAAAATAGACACCTGGCCTGAATTGGCCGAATATGCATTGCAGGAGCTTGCTTGCCCAGCAGCTAGTGTGCTATCAGAAAGAGTATTTAAAATAGGCAGGAATAAAAACTCAAAATGCACTGTACCAAATTGTTATGCACAGTAGGATTTCTAAACATTTGATATGTTTTAAAGAACTGAAAATGCTCATTTGTGGAATTTGCAGCATTAGGAGGTCACATTCACTGGACAAAAAAGCTATTTAACTCTAAAACATCCTAACAGGCCAAGTTACATGTTAACATAGGAACCTTTCTTTGAGATCACCTTCACAATTCTTGCATCCTTTGAACTTGTGAGTTTTTGGAGAGCTTCTGCTTGTATTTCTTTGCATGAAGTCAGAATAGCCTCCCAGAGCTGCTGTTTTGATGTGAACTGCTTCCCACCCTCATAGATCTTTTGCTTGATGATAATCCAAAGGTTCTCTATAGGGTTGAGGTCAGGGGAGGATGGTGGCCACACTGTTATGATACCCCAATGGCAGGGGGAAAAAATAACAAACGGACTAGCTCTCGGGTGATGGAAACTAAGTTGACCGTGACCTGAACCTGACACAACACTGGAAGTAGCCAGGGGATGTACCTACGATGCCCTAGACACCACGCGCCAGCCGGAGATCTAACTACCCCTATAAGAGGAATACACAGGCCTGCCTTACCTCCAGTGATGAACCCCAAAAGGTGATAGTAGCCCCCCACAGATATTGACGGTGAGTTCAGAGGAAATGACATACGTAGGATGAACAGCAGATTTAGCACAGTGAGGTCCGCTTACTAGATAGCAGAAGGACAGGAAAGAGTTACTTCACGGTCAACTTAAAAAACACTACTCAAAAAACACCATCCAGAAATTACTTTAAACTCCAGTGACAACTCATGCCACTGGAGTAGTGATTTCCGTCCACAAGAGCTTCCAGCACTGAAGAGTCACATTGCAGATAGCTGGACAAAAATAGCATTAACAAGAAACGAAATTCAACTTAGCTGAACTGGAACTTGAGGCAGGAGAATGCAACAGAATGCTACTGATACATTGTTGGCCGGCATAAGACTAACAGCCAAGCAGCCTTAAATAGGAAACTCCCCTAAAGGGTGGCGACAAGTAATCAGAGATGGAGGAAGGCACATAAGAGGCACTACCATAACAGACCACCGGGGGAGCCCACAAACTGAATTCACAACAGTACCCCCCCCTTAAGGAGGAGGCACCGAACCCTCACCAGAACCACCAGGGCGATCTGGATGAGCACTATGAAATGCACGAACCAAATCGGGAGCATGAACATCAGATGCTGTCACCCAAGAATTATCCTCCTGGCCATAACCTTTCCACTTAACCAGATACTGAAGTTTCCGTCTGGAAACACGGGAGTCCAAGATTTTTTCCACCACATACTCCAATTCACCCTCAACCAACACAGGAGCAGGTGGATCAGCAGAAGGAACAACCGGTACCTCATACCTCCGCAATAATGACCGATGGAAAACATTATGGATAGTAAAAGATGCTGGGAGGTCCAAACGAAAGGACACAGGATTAAGAACCTCCAGAATCCTATAAGGGCCGATAAACCGAGGCTTAAACTTAGGAGACGAGACCTTCATAGGAACAAATCGAGAAGACAGCCACACCAGGTCCCCAACACAAAGACGAGGACCAATACGCCGATGACGATTAGTGAACTGTTGAGTCTTCTCCTGGGACAACTTCAGATTGTCCACAACCTGTCCCCAAATCCGATGCATCCTATCAACCACAGCATCCACTCCAGGACAATCCGAAGACTCCAATTGACCGGACGAAAACCGAGGGTGAAACCCTGAATTACAAAAAAATGGAGAAACCAAAGTGGCAGAACTGGCCCGATTGTTAAGGGCAAACTCTGCCAATGGCAAAAAGTCAAGCCAATCATCCTGATCAGCGGACACAAAACACCTCAAGTAAGTCTCCAAGGTCTGATTAGTACGCTCAGTCTGGCCATTAGTCTGAGGATGGAATGCAGACGAAATAGACAAGTCGATGCCCATCCTGGCACAGAACGTCCGCCAAAATCTAGACACAAACTGAGTACCCCTGTCAGACACTATATTCTCAGGAATACCATGCAAACGCACCACATTCTGAAAAAATAGAGGAACCAACTCAGAGGAGGAGGGCAATTTGGGCAAAGGTACCAAATGAACCATTTTGGAAAAACGGTCACAAATCACCCAGATGACAGACATCCTACGAGAAACCGGAAGGTCAGAAATAAAGTCCATAGAGATGTGCGTCCAAGGCCTCTTAGGAATAGGCAAGGGCAACAACAACCCACTAGCCCTAGAACAGCAGGGCTTGGCCCGAGCACAAACATCACAAGACTGCACAAACATGCGCACATCTCGAGACAAAGAAGGCCACCAGAAGGACCTAGACACCAAATCCCTGGTGCCAAAAATTCCAGGATGACCTGTCAACGCGGAAGAATGAACCTCCGAGATAACTCTACTGGTCCAATCATCAGGGACAAACAGTCTACCAGGCGGACAGCGATCAGGCCTATCCACCTGAAACTCCTGCAAAGAACGCCGCAGGTCTGGGGAGACAGCTGACAATATCACCCCATCCTTCAGGATGCCGGTAGGTTCGGAATCACCCGGCGAGTCAGGCTCAAAACTCCTAGAGAGGGCATCCGCCTTCACATTCTTAGACCCAGGCAGATATGATACCACAAAGTTAAATCGGGAGAAAAACAACGACCAGCGCGCCTGTCTAGGATTCAGACGCCTGGCCGACTCAAGATAAATTAGATTCTTGTGGTCAGTGAGGACCACCACCTGGTGTCTAGCACCCTCAAGCCAATGACGCCACTCCTCAAACGCCCACTTCATGGCCAGAAGTTCCCGATTTCCCACATCATAATTTCGCTCAGCGGGCGAAAACTTTCGGGAGAAAAACGCACATGGTCTCATCACTGAGCAGTCAGCATCTTTCTGCGACAAAACTGCACCTGCTCCGATCTCCGAAGCATCTACTTCAACCTGGAACGGAAGCAACACATCAGGCTGGCGCAACACAGGAGCGGAAGAAAAGCGGCGCTTAAGCTCCTGAAAGGCCTCCACAGCCGCAGAGGACCAATTAGCAACATCAGCACCCTTTTTGGTCAAATCAGTCAAAGGTTTAGCAATGGCAGAAAAACCCGCTATAAATCGGCGATAGAAATTAGCAAAACCCAAGAACTTCTGCAGACTCTTCAAAGAAGTAGGTTGTATCCAATCACAAATAGCCTGAACCTTGACAGGGTCCATCTCCATAGATGAAGGGGAAAAAATATATCCCAGAAAGGAAATTCTCTGAACTCCAAAACTACACTTTGAGCCCTTTACAAAAAGAGAATTAGCTCGCAAAACCTGAAAAACTCTCCTGACTTGTTGAACATGAGATTCCCAGTCCTCCGAAAAAACAAGAATATCATCGAAATACACAATCATAAACTTATCCAGATATTCACGGAAAATATCGTGCATAAAGGACTGAAAAACGGAAGGAGCATTCGCGAGACCGAAAGGCATTACCAAATACTCGAAATGGCCTTCAGGCGTATTAAATGCGGTCTTCCACTCATCCCCCTGCTTAATCCGCACCAAATTATACGCACCACGTAGATCGATCTTAGTGAACCACTTAGCCCCCTTTATGCGAGCAAACAGATCAGTCAGTAAAGGTAACGGGTACTGGTATTTAACTGTAATCTTATTCAGAAGTCGATAGTCAATACAAGGTCTCAATGAACCATCCTTTTTACCCACAAAGAAAAATCCTGCCCCTAGTGGAGACAACGAGGGGCGAATATGACCCTTTTCCAAAGATTCTCTAATATACTCCCGCATAGCAGTATGTTCAGGTACAGACAAATTAAACAAGCGACCCTTAGGAAATTTACTACCGGGGATCAATTCAATAGCGCAGTCACACTCTCTGTGAGGAGGGAGAGAATCAATTTTAGGCTCTTGAAAGACATCATAAAAATCTGACAGAAATGCTGGGATCTCAGAGGGAGTAGATGAAGAAATGGGAACCAAAGGTGTATCCCCATGAATACCCCGACATCCCCAGCTCAACACAGACATAGATTTCCAGTCCAAGACGGGATTATGAATCTGTAACCATGGTAATCCAAGCACTAAGACATCATGTAGGTTGTATAACACAAGGAAACGAATAATCTCCTGATGGTCTGGGGTAAGACGCATAGTCACTTGTGTCCAATATTGTGGTTTATTGCTAGCCAAAGGTGTAGAATCAATACCCTTCAGGGGAATAGAAACTTCCAACGGCTCCAAATCAAACCCACAACGCTTGGCAAAGGACCAATCCATGAGACTCAGAGCGGCGCCAGAATCCACATAAGCATTCACAGTAACAGATGATAAGGTACAAATCAATGTCACGGACAAAAGAAATTTTGACTGCAAGGTACCTGTAGAAAAAGATTTATCAACCTTTTTATCAACCTTATTTATACGTTTAGAGCATGCAGATATAACATGAGCTGGATCTCCACAGTAGAAGCACAACCCATTTTTGCGCCTGTAATTCTGACGTTCGCCTCTAGACAAAACACGATCGCATTGCATATGCTCTAGTGCCTTTTCAGCGGTCACCGCCAAATGGTGCACAGGTTTTTTCTCAGAAGACACCGCCATATGGTGCACAGGTTTTTGCTCAGAAGATACCGCCATATGGTGCACCGATTTTTCCTCAGAAGACACCGCCATATGGTGCACAGATTTGCGCTCCCGTAAACGCCGATCAATCTGGATAGCCAATTTCATGACATCATTCAGACCTGTAGGCACAGGGAACCCCACCATGACATCCTTCACGGCATCAGAGAGACCTTCTCTGAAATTAGCTGCTAAAGCGCACTCATTCCATTTAGTAAGCACCGACCATTTACGGAATTTCTGGCAGTATATCTCAGCTTCATCTTGCCCTTGGGAAAGAGCTATCAAGGCTTTCTCAGCCAAACTCTCTAAATTAGGTTCTTCATAAAGCAACCCCAAAGCTTGAAAAAACGCATCTACATTTAACAACGCAGGATCCCCTGGCGATAATGCAAAAGCCCAACTTTGTGGGTCACCCCGCAGTAGAGAAATAACAATTTTAACTTGTTGTATATGATCACCAGCAGAGTGAGATCTCAGAGACAAAAACAATTTACAATTTTCTCTGAAACTCAAAAACCGGGATCTGTCTCCGGTAAAGTATTCAGGCAGAGGAATCTTCGGTTCAGACATTGGAGCAAGTATAACAAAATCTTGTAAGTTCTGTACTTTTGTCGCAAGGTTATTCAAACCTGCAACTAAACTCTGTGGATCCATGATTCAGATGGGTGTAACCCAAGCCATTCAGAGGTTAAGAGGAGAGGAGGAAAAAAAAAAAAAGGCTGAAGACTGCAGTTTAAGCAAGAAATACAATGAGCAACCAGGGTGCACTTTCAAACACAGAAAAAAAAAAAAAAAAACCTTTTCTCCTCCTTCCTGCTTTAGTGCATATTTTACACATAGATTTTTTACTGGCCGGCCAAACTGTTATGATACCCCAATGGCAGGGGGAAAAAATAACAAACGGACTAGCTCTCGGGTGATGGAAACTAAGTTGACCGTGACCTGAACCTGACACAACACTGGAAGTAGCCAGGGGATGTACCTACGATGCCCTAGACACCACGCGCCAGCCGGAGATCTAACTACCCCTATAAGAGGAATACACAGGCCTGCCTTACCTCCAGTGATGAACCCCAAAAGGTGATAGTAGCCCCCCACAGATATTGACGGTGAGTTCAGAGGAAATGACATACGTAGGATGAACAGCAGATTTAGCACAGTGAGGTCCGCTTACTAGATAGCAGAAGGACAGGAAAGAGTTACTTCACGGTCAACTTAAAAAACACTACTCAAAAAACACCATCCAGAAATTACTTTAAACTCCAGTGACAACTCATGCCACTGGAGTAGTGATTTCCGTCCACAAGAGCTTCCAGCACTGAAGAGTCACATTGCAGATAGCTGGACAAAAATAGCATTAACAAGAAACGAAATTCAACTTAGCTGAACTGGAACTTGAGGCAGGAGAATGCAACAGAATGCTACTGATACATTGTTGGCCGGCATAAGACTAACAGCCAAGCAGCCTTAAATAGGAAACTCCCCTAAAGGGTGGCGACAAGTAATCAGAGATGGAGGAAGGCACATAAGAGGCACTACCATAACAGACCACCGGGGGAGCCCACAAACTGAATTCACAACACCACACCATGAGTTTATCTCCTTTTATGCCCATTGCAGCCAATGACTCAGATGTATTCTTTGCAGCATGACAGCATGAGATAGTGCATTGTCAGCATGAAGATGCTTCTGCTCCTGAAGGCACATTTCTGCTTTTTATACCATGAAAGAAAGTTGTCAGTCAGAAACTCTATATACTTTGCAGAGGTCATTTTCACACCTTCAGGAACCTTAAAGGGCCCTACCAGCTGTTCTGGACCAAAACATGACTCCTCAACCTCCTTGCTGACGTCGCAGCCTTGTTGGGACATGGTGGCCATCCACCAACCATCCACTACTCCATCCATGTGGACCATCCGGGGTTGCTCGACACTCATCAGTAAACAAGACTGCTTGAAAAATAGTCTTCATGTATGTCTGAGCCCACTGCAACCATTTCTGCTTGTGATCACTGTTTAGGGGTGGCCGAATAGTAGGTTTTTGCACCAAAGCAAGCCTTTGAAGGATCCTACACCTTGAGGTTTGAGGGACTCCAGAGGCACCAGCAACTTCAAATAACTTTTTGCTGCTTTGTAATGGTATTTTGGCAGCTGCTCTCTTAATTCAATGAATTTATCTGGCAGAAACCTTCCTCAATATGCCTTTATCTGCATGAACTCTGTTTCAGTCATAAATCTCTTCATAGTATGATGATCACTCCTAAGTTTTCATGAAATATCTAATATTTTCAAACCTTGTCCAAGGCATTGCACTATTTAACACTGTTCAGCAGCAGATAGATCCTTTTTATTTCCTATATTGCTTGAAACCTGTGGCCTGCTTAATAATGTGGAACATCATTTTTAAGTAGTTTTCCTTTAATTAGAATCACCTGGAAAACCAATTATCACATGTATTTAAGATTGATTTCAGTGATCCATTGAGCCCTGAGATACAATACCATCCATGAGTTTATTTGAAAAACAAATTGATTAAATCTTTATGACACTTAAATCCAATTTGCATAATAATTTGGAACACAGTGTATTTAGTTTTTTGGAGTACTTACTGTCTGCGGTCCCTCCTTCCAATTGTCCTCCACCGAGCACACCAATGCTGCCTGTGTACTCCTGCCACATAATGGAAGCTGCATAGCACCTTGGTGTTGCCCTGTGTTATTTTCCAGAGCTTCAATCTTCAGGCTTTCGGCCTTTATTTGTAATATTAAACTGCATTTGGCCTACTACTGTGGTTGGGCCCTTAAAACGGTGTCTGCCGCTCCTGTGTTTTATTCTCCACTAAACAAACCAATGCCGCCTGGTTAGTCCTGTTACCAATTTTGAACTGCATTTATCCCACTTTATTATTTGGGCCTATATCTGTGTTTCATCCTCATCCTGCCCATTGCCCAGCCAGTGCTAGATGACTCTTGTGGTACATTGACCCAGACCACTACATTCCCCTTGCACGCTACACAGCCACAATCTGACCCTGCTGAAAGTCAGGCTCCGCTTCCCGCATACTATACCACCTTACACAGGGACAAAGAGAAAGGTGCAGAAGAAAGTGCATACTCATTGACGACGTCACAGGCACAGGGCCCGCAGAAGTGTCGCTGCCGGTGGGAGGCGCCCCCGCCATGCAAACACACCGCCATACTTTGAGGGGCCCTGTGCCAGTGCCAATGCGAACGAGTGCCCCCCCCCCCTGCTTGCTCAGGATCACAGCACTTGCAAAGTGGAAATACTTACCTCTCACTGCTCCACCGCCGTGACGTAGTGCACCTTTCCTGGGCCCACTAAAAACTTGAACCGGCCCTACCCCCACAACTTTAGCCAAATGACCTCCAATTTCCAATGCCTAACTATTATTATAAAGTTAATTAAGATTGACAAGCTTCACAACCAAGAATGGATGTTTTTGCCATCAAAATGGGCACTGTAGGTGTTTTCCTGGCCCCCACTCACTGCCGACTATGCTTCCCCATTGACTTGCATTGGGTTTCGTGTTTCGATCGATCCCCGACTTTACGCGATTATCGGCCGATTGCACTCGACTCGACTTTTGAGATAGTCGGGTTTCGCAAAACCCGACTCGACCCCCAAAAAGTTAAAGTCGCTCAACTCTATAGGTAACAAGATTACATTTTAATGCCGGTGTGCTAACCAAGTGTCTTCGGCATGCTCGAAAAATATGTTGGAGTCCCCGCAGCTGCAATTCTCGCTTGTGTTCTCTTATCACTACTGCTCAGTAATTTTTGAATAAAAGATGTATTTAAAAATCTACATTCTGTTTTTGCTTTTTTCTCCAAACAAAAGGGATACAAGAAGGAAAAAAACAATAAGACCACAATATTGTTTGAGGACACTGTTGTTTTTTTATGGTCCAAAACCAATCTGCATCCTGCAAGAAAAATAAAGGTTCCTTCTAGGAGGTCACTCTTCTTTCTTTTGGTGGGATCCCTTTCTCCAGATGTCAAAACTTTGAATAGCGACTCGAATTTTAGATTTAATCCTCATGCTCCAATTCTGGAAAAAAAATCTGCCAACGTTAGTCTGAACAGGGACTATAGTGAATATTTTCTTGGAGATCTGGAAATTTCCAAGCACAATATTCTGAGGTTTTCACCAGTGTCAACTCATGGGTCCTCACAGATTAATCGTTGATTCTATGTGTCCCTCATGAATCCACAATACAAAGGGTTGTCCACCATGAGTTGTCCACCATGACTCCACCGTGCACGAGGTGTAATGGCTTCCATGAAGGTCGTATGATAAAGGTATACAACTTCTATGGCAGGATAAATCTACATGATAAGCCCTACCTTACCCCAGGCAGGTGTCACGCTCCACAAATAACACATGCAGCTCTGCTACATCCAACAGAAGGCAGTCATGCTCTGAAGACAACAAGTATACGAACCAAGCAGCAGAATCGCAGTAAACAAGAGCAGCAGGGCCAGCGTCCCGAGGCAGCGCATGGTGGTGTGGTGCTGATGCCCAGATGATCACACTGCCCCTGCATTTATCCCCTGATACCATACAATAGAAGGGAGGGGGCAGCGTGCCAGGGCTCAGATAATGCACAGTGTCACTCCGTGCCCAGTCTAGACAACAAGCAAGCTGGATTTCTACATGTTCCGAAGAGAAATGGGTCAAAACAGACTTTTTTTTGTACTCGGAAAATGCAAAAAAACCCATCAATATTTCAGAAAATTTGAATTTAACCAGTTGTTGTAATAATTAGTGCACTGTGTATGATCAGCTCCTGTCTTGGTGACGGGTGGTCCAGTAAGGAGTGGCTGGAGACCATCTTTGTGAGAACATAGTGTCCTGGAGCCCTCAGGTGGAGCAATGTTGACAATAATTACAAACCCAGTAGGTTACATTCCCATTAGGCATCTCCACTGTGAATCTCCCGTAGCGGTAATTGATTCTGCGAATAACGCTGCGGCTTTTTCTGCTGCAGATATCATTGCAAGTTAATAACTGGGGGATCCGCACATTTTAATCTTTTGCATTGCAAAGGTTGAAATTCACGAGTACATCTGCAGCATAAATTGACATGTTGCGCCTCTCACCCGGAGTGAGTGCATTCTGCAGCATGCGTTGTCATATGATTCTGCTTTAAAATGCAGCAGGTTTTCCATAAGTGTATGTTTTTGCACAATGGGAGCATAGCCTTGCAAAGAAGCCTATCTAGGTGATGCATTTGCCCTGGGTACATCTGATTGGACTGTCCGGCTGCCTGATGTGGTGGGTTGAAGTGTCTCCCAGGTGACTGCATTTCGCTTGCTCCCCCTTGGCCATTCTCCAAACTGTGGAAAATGCCGACTCCCTAGATTGAATTGCCTTTCAGGAACTAGCACAATTGAAGCAATTCGGGGTCAGGGCAACGTCAACATCACTTCTGCGTTGCACAGATGGAATACACTGCTATATAAGTATCAGAAGAGAAGAATATATGGCTTGGTATCAGTACTGATAATGGTTCTTTTTATATATTCATGTACTGATAGTGGTTATGGTAATGTATTTATATACCAATAGTGATTATGCTGCTATATTTCTGTACTTTTGGTTCATCTGTTAATGAATTTCTGTACTGATGGTGGTTCTGGTGATGCATTTCAGTACTTTCAGTACTTTTGTATTTATGTACTGTTGATTGTTCTAGGGCTTCTGATGATGCATTTCTGTATTTTTTGTTGTTCAGGTGATATACAGTGGGGGAAACAAAGTATTTAGCCAGCCACCAATTGTGCAAGCTCTCCCAATTTAAAAGATGAGAGAGACCTGTAATTGACATCATAGGTAGACCACAACTATGACAGTCAAAATTGAGAAAACAAATTCAGAAAATCATCTTGCCTGATATGGCAAGATTTATTTTGCCTATTATGGTGGTAAATATGTATTTTGTCACCTAAAAACATGCAAACTTTCTGGCTCTCACAGACGTGTATCTTCTTCTTTAAGAGGCTCCTCTGTCCTCCATTCATTACCTGTAGTAATGGCTCCTGTTTGAACTTGTTATCTGTATAAAAAGAAACCTGTCCACAACCTCAAACAGTCACACTCCAAACTCCACTATGGTGAAGACCAAAGGCAATTAAATGAGCATTTGAAGAATGGCGCCATTTTTTGGAGGGAACACTTCACCCAGTCATGGTGATCACAGATCACAAAAATCTGTTGTATTTAGAATCTGTGAAGCGTCTCACACCTAGGCAAGCTAGGTGGTCTCTGTTCTTCGCCAGGTTCAATTTCTATATTACGTATAGGCCAGGAAGCAAGAATGTCAAGGCTGATGCGTTATCCCGCTGTTTTCCGGGGGGTGGGGATAATTGTGAGCCAGGTCCTATACTACAGAAGGGTGTAATTGTCGCCGCAATTAATTCGGATCTTGAGAGAGAGGTGGTAGAGGCGCAGGGGGACGCCCCAGCAGCCTGTCCTTTAGGTAAACTTTATGTTCCTGCTAATCTTCGTCTTAGGGTCATCAATGAACATCATGATTCGGTTTTGGCCGGACACCCTGGAAGTAAAGTTACCACGGACCTTCTCACTCTGCGTTTTTGGTGGTCTGGGGTAAATCATGATGTACAGGAATATGTCGCTGCCTGCAGTGTGTGTGCGCATTCCAAGACCCCTCGTACTCGCCTGTCTGGGTCTCTCCAACCTCTGGAGATGCCCAATAGACCTTGGACCCATTTGTCAATAGACTTCATCACTGACTTGCCGGTTTCTGAGGGTAATACAGTTATTTTAGCCGTAGTTGACAGATTTAGCAAGATGTCACATTTTATTGCCTTTCCCGCGTTACCTAATGACAAGACTCTGGCACAGATCTTTATCAAGGAGGTTGTGAGACTGCATGTGTTCCTTCAGATATTGTGTGAGACCATGGGGTGCAAATTATTTCTAAGTTTTGGAGGGCTTTTTGCAGCCGGCTGGGGATTCATTTGTCGTTTTCTTCAGCTTTTCATCCTCAATCCAATGGTCAGACTGAACGTGTAAATCAAAATCTTGAAACTTCTCAGGTGTTTCATTTCAGAAAATCAGGAGGACTGGGTTAAGTACTTACAGTTGGCAGAGTTTGCAATAAACAACTGTACTCATGAGTCTACTGGTAAGTCCCCATTTTCAGGGCATATGGTTCTCATCCTCAATTCAGTTCATTTAATAGGAAGGATTCCTCAGGGGTTCCTGAAGAGGAGAGGTTTTCTTAATCCATCACGTCCGTATGGCAAGGGGTTCTTGATAAATTAAAGAGGATGAGTTCCAGATATAAGAATGCGGCTGATCGGAGACGTATGGAAGGTCCGGACCTATGTGTGGGTGATTGAGTTTGGTTGTCCTCAAAGAATATTAAACTGAGAGTTCCCTCGTGGAAATTGGGCCCTAGGTTTATTGGCCCTTATAGGATTGTGGCCGTCGTCAATCCTGTTGCATTTTGGCTGGCTTTACCTCAGTCGTTTAGGATCCATAATATTTTTCATCGTTCCTTACTCAAGAGGTTTGTGGCGTCACCTAATCCATCACCTTTACCTCCCTCTCCGGTCCTTGTTGATGGAAATCTCGAGTTCCAGATAGCCAGGGTCATGGATTCTCGATTTGTTCGCCGGTCTCTACAGTATCTAGTACATTGGAAAGGGTACGGTCCTGAGGAGAGGATGTGGGTACCTGCAGCCGATGTCCCTGAGGTTAGGTTAGTCAGGGCATTTCATACAGCTCATCCTGAGAAACCTGGTCCTGAGGTTCTGGAGGTACCTCGTAGAAGGGGGGGTACTGTCACGGGGCTACTGCGACAGAGAGGTTCCAGAGAACCGCAGCACTCTGGGCCTCGTTCACACACGGTGAACAGAAGCTCTTCTGAATTCTGACCTGGCTGTCTTGTACCTACGCATTAAGTGTGATCTATAGAATAAATCGATCTCCACTATGGTACTGATATAAAACAATCAATTTTGTGGATCCTTTTGTGGATTTGTACCTTTCTTACATGTAGTAATTCAATTTTTTATGTTTTTATTACTATGTTTAATAAAATTGATTGTATTATATCAGTACCATAGTGGATATCGATTTATTCTATAGATCACACTTAATGTGTAGGTTCTAGTTGGATGGTACATATACCCTTCGTTTGGGAGGGATTTGCTATTGTGGTATATTGAGCAACTGTGTGTGAATATACTGGCTGTCTTGTGCCAGCAAGGCAGGAGTTAAACCTTGTTGCTGAAGTTGCTGAGAGCTTGGTTTCTCAGCTGAATTGGTTTTGGTAATCTCCTCTCCTATATAGACTCAGCTTTGACTACAACTGTTGTCAGTGATCAGTTATGCTCCCTGGCTTGAAGTGGGAAGCAGCATGGTGTTAGGAGCTTGGAGGTTTATTTACAGAGATTGTTGTCTGCTGTTTTGGTTGCATGTTAAACCTGTTTTCCTTCCTAAGTTTTTTCCTCCCTCTTCCCTTCTCTGTGTTTCCTCTGTGGCTGTGTGAGCATTTGGTGAGTTTGAGATTTTAGTTACCTTGTCTGCATACCCTGTTTACTTGTCATATTAATCCACTGGTGCAGTCCTCCTCCCTGGGGGGGGGAGAGGGGGCCACTGATAGGGCCTGCACAGGAGACAGGGATACGCTGGCGGCTCAGGCCTCCTAACCATTATAGGTACCCCTGAGATAAGGGTAAGCCAGGGCCCCTTTATAGTGGCAGGGACAGGTGTGAGTCCCAGTATGCCGTCCTGCCCCTTTATCACCGTTAACGGCGTGAGATCCCCGGTCTGGTGTTCACTGGTTGGGCCCAGTCCTTTTGTCTGCCCTTAGTCACAATGAGGTCAACATTGACACATGGTAAAGTTTTAATATTATACAGTGTAGGACTGTCCCGATCAGAGTTACCTTTACGCGGTGGGATGGCTTTTGTGCTATTTTTTGATCAAAAAAGAGTATTACTGAAAACTCTGTGTTATTTAAATGCACTTTTGCTTTTTTACTTAGTTACATCAGGGTTTTTGCTTACTTTTTCTCTTGTAGGTTTTAACAACTGAAAATATGTCTTATATTTTAGGTTCTTCAAAGTAGCCACCTTTTGCTTTGATGACTGCTTTGCACACTCTTGGCATTCTCTTGATGATCTTCAAGAGGTAGTCACCGGGAATGGTTTTCACTTCACAGGTGTGCCCTGTCAGGTTTAATAAGTGGGATTTCTTGCCTTATAAATGGGGTTGGGACCATCAGTTGTGTTGGACAGCGTTCCATATAAATTCCAGTCAATTTTGCATTGAAAAGTAAAATGGCGCTCCTTCCCTTCCGAGCTCTGTCATGCGCCCAAACAGTGGTTTACCCCCACATATGGGGTATCAGCGTACTCAGGACAAATTGTACAACAACTTTTGGGGTCTATTTTCTCCTGTTACCCTTGGTAAAATAAAACAAATTGGAGCTAAAATAAATTTTGTGTGAAAAAAGTTAAATGTTAATTTTTATTTAAACATTCCAAAATTCCTGTAAAACACCTGAAGGGTTAATAAACTTCCTGAATGTGGTTTTGAGCACCTTGAGGGGTGCAGTTTTTAGAATGGTGTCACACTTGGGTATTTTTTATCATATATACCCCTCAAAATGACTTCAAATGAGATGTGGTCCCTAAAATAAAATGGTGTTGTAAAAATGAGAAATTTCTGGTCAACTTTTAACCCTTATAACTCCCTAACAAAAAAAAATGTTGTTTCCAAAATTGTGCTGATGTAAAGTAGACATGTGGGAAATGTTACTTATTAAGTATTTTGCGTGATATATCTCTGTGATTTAAGGGCATAAAAATTCAAAGTTGGAAAATTGCGAAATTTTCAAAATTTTTGCCAAATTTCCATTTTTTTCACAAATAAACGCAGGTAATATCAAATAAATGTTACCACTATCATGAAGTACAATATGTCACAAGAAAACATTGTCAGAATCACTGGGATCCGTTGAAGCGTTCCAGAGTTATAACCTCATAAATGGACAGTGGTCAGAATTGTAAAAATTGGCCCGGTCATTAACGTGCAAACCACCCTTGGTGTTAAAGGGTTAACCCCTCTGATGCCTCTGTCAATAGCGACAATGACATTGAGGAGCATCGCACAGGGAGTGAGCTCCTTGGGTGTTTCCATTACACATTTGTGCTTCCATGGTGACCCCGGGCCACAAGATGGCTGTGGGGTCCTTCAGGGTCCTGGAGGAAAGGTGGCTTGTATCCCATCCTGGGACAGTATAAAAAAAATTAAAAATATATTAAAAAAAAAACCCGAAGAACAAAAAAAATTGAAAAATATTATTCCAATAAATACATTTATGTAAACGACCCGACCTATAGAACTGTCTCACTCGTTAACCCCTTCAGTGAACACCGTAAAAAGGAAACAGAGGCAAAAAACAATGCTTTTTCATCATACCGCCGATAAAAAGTGCAATAAATGTGATCAAAGAGGCGAGTGTAAAAAAAACATGGTGCCGCTGAAAATGTTATTTTGTCCCACAAAAAAACAAGCCCCCATACAGCTCCATCAGCAGAAAAATAAAAAAGTTATAGCTCTTAGACTAAAGTGATGCAAAAATAATTAGTTTTTCTATAAAATAGTATTTATTGTGTAAAAGCTGCAATGCATAAAAAAATAAATGTGGTATCGCTTTAATTGTACTGACCCGAAGAATAAAGCTAAATTATCAATTTTATCACATGTGGAATGGCATGAAAAAAAAATCCTGAATTGCTGTTTTTTTTTCTTTTTGCCTTTCAAAAATCAGAATAGAAAGCGATCAAAAAATGTCATGTGCGCAAAAATGGTACCAATAAAAACGTCAACTTGTACCACAAAAAAACAAGACCTTACATGACTCTTTGGGCCAAAATATGGAAAAATTATAGCTCTCAAAACATGGTTATGCAAAAACTATTTTTTGCAATGAAAAGTGTCTTTTAGTGTGTAACAGCAGCCAAAGATAAAAATCCAATATAAATCTGGTATCATTGTAATTGCACCAACCCAAAGAATAAAGTCGCCAAATCACTTATACCGCACAAGGAATGGTGTAAAAAAATGAATAAAACCAATTCTTCACCTGCTGTGGATTTGTTCATTCTGCCTCCCAAAGATCGTAGTAAGGCCCAACTCAAATTTATCCTGCTCTCTGCTCTGAGCGCTTACACTGGGGTTTCTGTGTAAATCTCTGAAATCCTTGATTCAGGTGGAACCTTCAATGGAAGATTCCCTATAATGAGGCACAAGCAGTTCCTGTGGAGGCCATAGGATCTGTGGTCTGGCAGTGTTTGTCTTTTAGGTGAGCATAAAAGTTTTCTGCACTTCTGAAAAGAAGGACACGGCTGGACAGAGGCCAGATGGAGTCCAGAGTAACTCTGCTGCCTCATTATAGTGAATGGATCCCTTGGGGGATTCACCCTTCAAACCACTCAGAGATTTTTATGGAAACCTCAAAGTAAGTGCTCAGTGTAGAGCGCTGGATAAATGACATGTCGCGGCTTTAAGGTGGGCTCAGCGCCGGAGCCCACCTTAAAGCCGGGGATCTGCCAGCTGATGTACTATTCCGTCAGCTGGCAGAAAGGGGTTAACATAAAAACACAATTTTTATTTAGAAAAGTCAATAAACTTTTTTTTATAATAAAATTCAGGAATAGGTCCTGGAAATAATAGAAGGCTGTAAACTCCTATATGTTGGTAGCAGCGAGGAGTACAATGACAATATGGTTGTGCAAATCACAACTAATTGATATCAGAATAGGCATACAATTGACTATTGGATCTAAGAGTTTATTACATGAAGGATAATAAATGTATCACACAAGGAACTGCACACTCTTAGTTTTATAATCCTGCCATTTCCACTAACAACTCATCAGAAAAGCAAATAACCAATTGCAGCAACTTAGTGTTACCAGCAGATGGCATGAAACATTTATAGGTGTAAAGTGCTTGTTCTTATAGAAACCATCGGACACAAACAATGAAGATCACTGTAGTATACTGAGATAACCATGTGTTTAGAAATTAAACATAACTATCATCATCATTGAACCTCATTAATAATACATACATGGGTGCAATTGTTTTAAATCTTATTAAGTAGACAAGAAGACATATTGCTGATTAGTGCAATGATTAAAATTATATCTGCGCATGTCAGATGTCATTAGCTGGCTATCTATCATGAATACGTTACTTGTAAATGCTAGCTGAAAAAATGATAAACGACTTTTAGCATACCTGTTTGGTAAACCGCTGCGTAAACAGAGTGTAGGGAGCTCCTGCCTTCTGCCTCGACGCGCACTTTTCGCCCAGCTTCTTTGGGGACCGATGTTCGCGAATGTCCCTAATGTTCGTCAAACATGTTCGTTGTACATACTGAACCCCACTGAATTCAATTGGAGGCAAAACCAAACGCATAGATAACACCTTCAGGTGGGCCAAAAAGCTGCCAAAAGAGCTCAAATTAGGGTGAGACACCAGGAAAATGGCATAAATTGACCGAGATTGCAAATAGTATAATTAGGTAGCATGGAGGCCTGGGACAGGGCCAAGACCAGCATTTCTGGCTGAAACATTGATTAGCAACAGGTGGAGGAGTGACAGGTGTAGGCCTGGTGCTCTGAGATGTCTGCCAAATTCAGGCAACACACATGAAGGAGATCTAACTTGGAGTCCAAACATATCTAAAAATTAGAGGTGCACACCAGGAAAAGTGACAAATTGACCCAGAGTAGAAATTTGATAATAGCACAGCAGCAGTCAGGCATGGGCCATGCATGAAGTATCGGGGTCTGGGCCAGCATTTACAGCTTAGAGGTTAAAGGTACTGTCACACTAAACGATATCGCTAGCGATCCGTGACGTTGCAGCGTCCTGGCTAGTGATATCGTTTAGTTTGACACGCAGCAGCGATCAGGATCCTGCTGTGATGTCGCTGGTCGCTGAATAAAGTCCAGAACTTTATTTGGTCGTCCGATCGCTGTGTATCGTTGTGTTTGACAGCAAAAGCAACGATACCAGCGATATTTTACACTGGTAACCAGGGTAAACATCGGGTTACTAAGCGCAGGGCCGCGCTTAGTAACCCGATGTTTACCCTGGTTACCAGCGTAAAATGTAAAAAAAACAAACAGTACATACTCACATGCGTCCCCCGGCGTCCGCTTCCCACACTGACTGAGCGCCGTAAAATGAAAGTGAAAGTACAGCACAGCGGTGACGTCACCGCTGTGCCCTGCTACTGCCGGCGCTCAGTCATTGCAGGAAGCGGACGCCGGGGGACGCATGTAAGTATGTACTGTTTGTTTTTTTTACATTTTACGCTGGTAACCAGGGTAAACATCGGGTTACTAAGCGCGGCCCTGCGCTTAGCAACCCGATGTTTACCCTGGTTACCCGGGGACCTCGGCATCGTTGGTCGCTGGAGAGCGGTCTGTGTGACAGCTCTCCAGCGACCAAACAGCGACGCTGCAGCGATCGGCATCATTGTCGCTATCGCTGCAGTGTCGCTTAGTGTGACGGTACCTTAAGTTTCAATTAAGATGAGGTGGGTGAGGGATCTGTGTAAGCCTTCTTTGCTGGGAGCTCTGATACCTCATGCAACAGCTCAAAGTGCTTCTCTGCTCAGCTACACTCAGGTGGCAGAAATATCAGCTTTGTAGACTCCTATTGGTATAAAGATTAAGGAAAGTAACACAGCTTGTTGACTTAATGTAAGTGCAGGCCTGCCTGTCTGGGAGCAATACTGCTACAGGCAACACACATGAAGGAGACTCCACATTTCAAAAAATTATTGCCACACATCACTAAAGTGGCATCAATTTCCTCAGAGTAGAAACCGTAAATTAGGCCTGTGACACAACATCCATTACAGGCAACCCGCCAGATGAAGACCCAGCTTGAAGTCTCCACATTTCAAAAAATTGTAACATCAGCAGCAACAGCAACAGCAGGCACAGAAGCCATGGCAAAAGCTTCACAGGCTGCAATAATGCGTGATCAATGCATCACAATAAAAATGACACCATCGCCTAGTCTGCCCAGTCTAAGACTGGGTTGCAGAAGTCATTGGAGATCCACAACTTGTTCATCTTGATGAAAGTTAGGAGGTCTACACTTTCAGGGGACAGCCGAGTGCGCTTGTCCATCAGGACACCACCAGCAGCCCTGAAGACACGTTCTGAGAGAATGCTTGCTGCCGGACATGACAAAATCTTCAAGGTGTGACAGGCGAGCTCAGGCCACTCTTGAATTTTTGAAGACCAAAATTCAAAATGGTCAAATTCACCTGATGGTATTGATACTGAGCTCCAGATACTCCTGCACCATCCCCTCCAGTCCCTCACTCCACGTGTCAGACTTGTACTCTGTTCTGCTGGTGCGTGGTCTGGTCTAAAAAATGTGGGAAACAACTTACAGAATTTCCTTCTGCCATTTACATTGTTGCTGCTAATGTTTTTGCAATGACACCTCGATGTTCCCTGGGTTGGAAGTTTAGACCTGTGTTGCACACTGTGTGTCTAACTGCTGTCTTGGGGAAAACCACTCTTAAATTTGTCTACAAATGTGTTTCAATACTGCAGCAAGTGCACATCCCTCTCCGGGGGAGGAAGCATCTGGTAAAATTTACTATTGTACCGTTGATCTAACCAAGAGATAACCCAGTAGTCGGCGCTATTTCTAATGCTAACAATATGGGCATCATGTTGCAGATAGTGCAGCAAGAAGGTGCTCATGTGACTTGCGCTTCCATGAGGTCCAAGTCCATGGTGTGTTGGTGGAGGGGTAACACTCAAGGTTGCTTCCTCCGTGCCCTCCCGTCAACCACGGACAACAGAGAGGAGATCATTATCCTCTCTATCTTCTGACTATTGCGCACCCATCACTATAAGAGCCCCTCGATCGTTGTAATCCACCCTCCCATGGCACCCATCTGTGCGATGACAGTCCGGAACTTAGAGATTGTCAAGGATCCCGGGTGTAACTACTGCTGGGAGGCTACTCACCGCAGTAAGGGAGCCCAGCGCAAAATGGCGAAGAACTCACTGGGCAGCAAGCCGGACCTGAACTATGTGACAGAGGGGGAGTGGCCAGGGTTGGAGCCAGATGCCGGGGTGCAAAGGAGGCGAACAGCGCCAGAGAGTAGTCAAACGTGCCGAGGTCAATAACTGGGAGGTACTGGAGGGTGAGACAGAAGGGTAGTAAGGTGGAAGCCGGAGGTCAGAAAGCCGAGAAAATCAACAGACCAGATCGAGCACGGAGACCAAAGACCACAGTATGCACACGCACACCAGGGGTCAGGCACTCAGAGCGAAAGTATAATTGACAGAGAATCCTAGTCCAGAGTGGGTATAAATATCCCTCCCGGTTCCAAAAAGAGGCCACAACAATTAACCCTGAGAGGGCAGGGTATTAACCCTGTCCAAGCCATGACAGAGATCTTATTATCCGTTCCGCATCTTCCTCTGCTTCCATCTCTCTCTGACCACCACCTCCTCCTGCAGACTATTTTAAAACTGCACAGAGGGGTGAAGAGGTCCTTCATCTGTTCCCACTCCACAAGTGTGATTTGCACCCCATCAGTACTGTGTTTGCTCAGGCTATGCAAAAGGACCTAGTGCACCAGGGCTCATTGCTGCTGCCACAGTCGGTGCAAAATGTGCAGAGTGGAAGTCCACCATGTCTGTACATCGCATGTCAAATGGCTAACTGGTAGGCCGAAAGACCTCTGTAACGATGCAAGTCAATTACCTGCTGTGTGCGAATGATAGAAGTGAGCACACAGTGATCGTGATTTCTGCAGCAGTGCATCCAGGCTGGGATAGTGGCGGTGAAATTGCTCTACCGCCAGGTTGAGGACATGAGCCATGCAAGGCACATGTGTGAGATTGCCCTGGCGTATGTCCACCACCAGATTTGCACTCAGTGGAGACATCCTTTGCCCTAACTTGTCCTTGATAGCTGTCCGCAACTCTTGAGCTGTGTATCTGCGATCTCCAAGGCATATTAATTTAAACACTGCCTAATTGCAGTGAGCCCTGGCTGCGCAGTACAGGGTTAGGGGGGATTCTCTTTGCACTATTGGAACATGTGGTTTATTAAGGGAGAGGTTGAGGGTGCAGGTGGACGCCCTAGAGGAGGTGGAGAAGGTAGAAGCAGCGGAGGAAGTGTTAGATACAGAGGTTTGTCCCGTAAGCCTTGGATTCCAAGACATGTGGAGCAGTCCCTTGCCCCCCTGCCCGCAAAGCCACCTCAGTCACCCAGTTCCCAGTCAGCCAGATTTAATTCCCCTGGCCATGTTTGCTTGTTTGTGTGTCAGTGGTGGAATGCACCCTGGCAGACATAGATATTTTCAAGGAACGGGTGATGTTGTCTGTGACATGCTGGTGTAGCACAGGCGCAGCTTTCTTAGAGAAATAATGGCAACTGGGCAACTGGTAGTAGGGGACTAACTTGGCCATCAGCTTTTGGAAACTGTATGTATCCACCAGGTAGAAAGGCAGCATTTACGCGGTCAACAGAATGGAGATGGTGGAGTTAAAGCTCTTACCATTGGCATGTGTAGGAGGAAACATTCTTTTACGTGACCACAACTGCGGGACCGAGAGCTGTGCTGCTGTGAGTATGGAGAACAGGATGGCTGGACTGTGAGTGAGGCGCAGGTGGAAATGTTATGGTGGTTTGAGAAAGGTGTGGTGTGCTCTGTGAAACAAAAACAGCAGACATCTTTATTTCCATAATAGCTGATGGGTCATCACTCACCCTGACTATGTAGGGTCAAACAAGTGGAGATTCTGTGTCCAGAGACCTGTGCGAAAACACTTGCCATTGTGATGGAGGAGGAAGAAGGAACAGATGCGGTTGATGGGACGGCCTGTGGTTGGCGAGTCTCGCTGGTCCGCATTTTAACGCAGTGAGAATCTCAGAGTAAGGTATGCATGTAGTAGTCAAATTATTGCAATTTTTGCTTGTACTGAGTCTCACAAACGAGTTAGATTTGGAAATGTGTCCTCCTGCCTGCCCCACAGTATTAACACAAACGAGGTAGATGCTGGAAGGTCGAATTCACACATGTTCCTATCTAGTTGAAGTAGCTGACAATAAAATTCCTTTCTAACTATCTGACCACTTGCAGCAGGATCAGCCTTTCGGCGCTGTTACATTGAAAAAATGGCACTACCAAAACAACATGTCTTTTTTTATATGAAGAGGAACTTGTGACTTCAGCAGCCAATGACTGAAGCCTTTGTTTATGGACATCATGGATGATTTCTGCACCCTGATTGGCTGCCGGAATCTCCACACGTTAAGTTAATTAAAAAAAGAACAGTCCGCAGCTCCTCTGATCTCTCGCCACCTTCTCCCTTCATAAAGCATGTACCCCACCTCTGACCACACAGCACCACTATCCTAGCCAAAGTCCTAATAAAAGCATTAGTGAAAATGCGATCATTTACCGAACTGTGCCCGAATTTTTCCAACTTTGAGGAAAAATGCTCGAGAATCAAAACATGAATCAGAATGAGCTATGTTTGTACCGAATTTGAGATTGATGAACATTTTCCGAACAAGGTCACTCATCTCTAGTTTCCACTGTACTGTTTAGGCACATCAGGGGCTGTTCGAACGTGACATGGCATCTGCTAATTATTTCAGCAAATTTGGCATTCATTAAGTCAAATGGCGCTCCTTCCCTTCCAAGCTCTGCTGTACGCCCAAACAGTAGTTTTCCCCACATACTGTATGAGGTATCGGCATACTCAAGAGAAATTGCAAAACAAATTGTATGATGCAATTTCTCTTGTTATTTTTATGAAAACTCAAAATTTGGGGCTAAAATCATTCTTGTGGGAAAAATGTGATTTTTTTATTTTCATGGCTCAACTTTATAAACTTCTGAGAAGCACCTGGGGGTTCAAGGTGCTCAATACACGTCTAAATAAATTCCCAAAGGGGTCTAGTTTCCAAAATGGTATCACTTGTGGCGAGTTTCCACTGTTTAGGAACATCAGGGGCTCTACAAACATGACATGTCATCCGCTAATTACACCAGCAAATTTTACATTCAAAAAGTCAAATGGCGCTCTTTGCCTTCTAAGCCCTGCCATGCGCCCAAGTGGCTTTCCTCCAGATATTGGGTTTCAGCAGGAGACATTGCACAACAAATTTTGGTGGCAAATTTTTCCTGCTACCCTTGTGAAACTGAAAAAAAAATGTGTCTAAAAGAAAATTTTTGTGAAAAAAAATGAAATGTTTATTTTTTCTTTCCACATTGCTTTATTTTCTGTGAAGCACCTGAAGGGTTAATAAACTTCTTGAATGTGGTTTTGAGCACCTTGAGGAGTGCAGTTTTTAGCATGGTGTCACTTTTGGCTATTTTCTTTCATATAGACCCCTCAAAGTCACTTCAAATGTGAGGTGGTCCCTAAAAAAATGGTTTTGTACATTTTGTTATAAAAATGAGAAATTGCTGGTCAACTTTTAACCCTTATAACTTCTTAACAAAAAAAGTGTGGTTCCAAAATTGTGCTGATGTAAAGTAGACATGTGGGAAATGTTATTTATTAACTATTTTGTGTTACATGACTCTGGGAGGGGGGAATGAGTAGTGTTCACAGAGTCTGGTATTTGCAGCGTAGCTATATAAATTCTTGTGGGATGAGGGAAAAAACCCGCTCTGACAGAACACTAGTGGCAGGGCAGGCCAGGACGTCCAAGGTGTAGAGAGCCAGTTCATGCCTCGTGTCCAACTTGGATACCCAATAATTAGAAGGCACAGAGGAATCACCGAGGACGTTGGTACGGTCAGCAAGGTACTCCCTCAGCATCTTCCCAAACATTGCACTCCCAGTGACAGTACCCGCATTGCCTTTTCTGCGGCATTCTTTGCTGCTCCATTCCACCCCTTGGTCCTGCCGTGGGTTCAGCACTAAAGTTGTGAACAATTAAAAAAAGTTGATAAGTCTGCGCTATTTTCTCGACTTTAAGCACGATGTTGGGACCTTGATGTCTCCAATTTCTTCACCAGTAAGATTGTTAGGCTAGGTTCACATTAGCGTTTCTGTGCGCAGCATATCATCTGCATGCACAAACGCATGCTTGCGCCTCCACATCTTATGCATGATGCCAAAAAAACACTGCGTGTGCATGCATTTAAATGCGTTTTGCCATGCGTTTTCTTTGTTTATGCGCATGGTGGAGGCGGTGACATCATTTCCTGGACATGCACAGTCTGAAGTACACATGCGTATCGAACGCATGCGTATGCATGTCCTTGCGTACCAATGCATTTCCATAGACAATGCGCTGTTTTGACGCAATTGTCCCCATGCGCATGATTGCGCAATATTTGACGCCTAAAAAAAATGCAACACGTTGCGTTTGCCGGACACCGTGAAACGATGCATGCATATTAATTTGCATGCAAATGCATGTCTCTGTGTGCACCATGTTAAAGATATTTACGCATGACGCATGAGGATGTATGCGGATCATACGCTGCGCACAGAAACGGTAATGTGAACCCGGCCTTAGCTTCTACTGGGTTATGAGATAAGGCTCTACCTTTGATGAAATTACAAATAAGGGAATACATTAGAGTGGAATTGAATTCTACATTACCTGAATGCTCCAAAAATCTGTGTTCTCCAAATTGCAGATTTTTCTATTCCTCATGGATTTTATCATCACTGCTGCTTATACTGAAATCCCAAGGTTTCTGGCAGTGAGCCAGCATTCTGCTCTGCTGAGGCTTGGGATGACTCTACAAATGTGTGTGCAAGGTCATGGTGCACCTCGATATGTAATGACATTGTGCCCTAATTGTGCACCTGTGCAGAATCTTCCCTGGCTTCATCAGAGCCGGGATTTCAGCACAGACAGCAGGGATCAGAATATGCGTTGAGGACCGGACCGGTGGGGCCGGAGAGGTGAGCGGTGAGGTAAGTATAAGGATTTTTATAATTTTTTTTAATGTTATGTTTAATATTACGCTCTAAGCTCTGCAAAGACCCCAAACCAGGAAAAACTGCACAAATTGGCGAATTTGAAATTTCCCTGATCCCCTCATCGTTAGATGCAACCCATCTGGTATTGTACCTTGTACTTAGGTTTATAGAGTTTTGCCTTCTGGCTCTGTTACAGGACCCCACCTTGGCATTTTCCTTACAAACTAATTGGTTATTGTCGGTATTTAAAGTGAATTCTACTACAATTAGGAATTCAGCACATTTTTCACAGCCCATCTGCTATGAGTAACTCTGGCTTGAATGAACTGCAATTATCTCTTTTTTCCAGCTCAGTGATTTTGAGCATTGATGATACCTCTCAGTCATGGCCATCTTGTAACTTGGTCTTCAAGGCCTTCAGAAATGTTGAGCTGACGATTAGAGATGAGCGAACTTGTTCAGAATAAGTTCGCCAACCTCAAATTCGGCAAGAACCTTGAACATTCGGATTTGTGTTAATGTTCCGCAGCATTTTCCTCAAACTCGTCAAAATTAAGCCAAAGTTAGATAAATGATCAATTTTCCAATAATGCTTTTGTGAAGACTTTGGCTTGGATAGTGGTGCTGTTTGATGAGCGAGGGGGACATGTTTGATGAAGGGAGGTGGTGACGAGAGGTCAGATGAGTGGCGGACTATTATTCTTTTTTTTTTTTTATTAACTTAATGTGTGGAAATTCCGGAAGCCTAATAAGGGCACAGAAACCATCCACAACGTCCACACACAAGGACTTCTGTCATTGGCTGCCTAAGTTACATGTCCCTCTCCATATAAAAATTGGACATGTGGCTTCTGGTCTATGAACTCTGGGTGTGATACTGGAGCCTTATACCAGAGGAAGAGGTGCCCGCCAGCATTGCGGTGTGCCAAAAGCAGCCAAACCAGACTCCGCTGATGCGGCCAAAAGAACACTTCTTGAGGCAGTCAGTTTTGTGGCACCACCCTCTGAAGAGGCCGTTCCAGTTCCAGCAATTGTGTAGCAAGCTGTTGGAATGGACGCAGAATCTCCGTAAGAGAAAGAAGAATCTGGAGGGGCAACAGCCAGACTAGTAGAGGTGAGCTAATTTTCACTATATGGTGACCTAGTAATAATAAGAACTGATCCACCACAATAGTATTAGATAGATAAAAATCATTTTTATTAATTAATATTAAAATCAAAAACAAAAAGTAAACATAAAAGGAAGGGTGCTCAATCCTACAACGAGGGACTATACAGCCATAGAGTCTTCCTAAAAATTCTATGGGCTATTAATAGAGTAAATACGATTTATTCACACTGAAGCAGAAATAGCATAATGACTATAAGGTATAAGCTAACTGGGCATTTCCATATAGCTGGGTGCCTAAATATTTGACCCTTATTATTTTAATGTATAAAGTGCTATAGTGCTGCAGCTATAAATATATGTAAAACTACACTATTACCTTATGTATAGCCACGTGGAATTCTCTCGGCGTCCCTCTTCCCCGACGCGCGTTTCACAACTGCTTCTTCGGGAGGCGTGTCAGGGCAGGGGGTGTGCCGGTTTAAATAGTATGCACTGCGATGTTAATTTGCTGCTGCCTGTTTGTGTAAGAGGAAAGAAAACTATGTGTCTGGACTGCACATGCGCCCGTGTGTAATTGCGTATGGACAGGGCATATGTCCTAATGTTGAGATAGCTGTACTTCCGTATGGACACCGGAAACCACATATGAAGTGGCAAATGTGGGCCTCATGCGCATTCGCCTAAGTGGTAGACTTATAATGAACCCAATATGTTCAGCAGTACATTCGGCGCATGCGCCGTCCTAACGGCACCTGAGACAAAAGGGGGTATTGACTGCCACCGGTCACACGGTCGGAAGCCCCAGATCATCTGTTTAGAAGACGTAGGAGCACCACTCGCAACTGACCGCCAGCCGCCAATCCCACAGGTCCATGGGCAGCGCATGCGTACCACTGCTAAAAGATATATGGGGCAGAAGTGCCCAAGCTGGAAATTTACTGGAAGAAGATGTGATTCTATTCATCCCCACTAGAGTGTACCCCTAGCCATCCTCTGAAAAGTCTGTGGTGGGAATGTCTAGCAGGGTATGATGACGTAGTGGAGGGGAGGAATTGGATGGATATTTAATATCTATATTAGGGAGTGGCTGGAAGGTTCAAACTTAGACTGCCGCATGACCAGGTAGGAAGCCCAGACAAAGGGCCGAGTGCTAGAATTTGATATTAAGTGAGGCTTCAGTTTCTTAGAGAAAAAAGAGACCAAAGACCGTATTTATGTGATCAGAAGCACTGTCAAGTGGAGGTACCTTCCCCCTTTGGCTACACAGTCTCTACCCCGGGGAGATGGTCGAATTCATAAAGTGCTGGTGCCAAAAACGGTGGTATGCAGTGGCATTTGTCCGGCCCTTCATGGTCAGTTTTTTTTTACTCTGGCTGGTCACGAGGAGAGGTTGATCTGCAGCAGCTAATAATTCTATGAGCCTGTGTTTGGGCTCTATCTGGTGAGTAAAATCTGATTAGAGGTATCTCTTATCTCAAAGTAAAAAAAGTTGTGGGTAAAGAAGCAGCTTGAATAGACTTATCTCGTATTCAAAAGAGTATTCTGCTTCAAAACAATGACCACCTGATACATACCTATTGATTTCCAAAAAATGTCTACACAGGGATCCCTTACTTTGCAGATCCAAATATTGCACTTATTATTTAAACACACCCAATGATATTATTAAATGCCCTACGGAGTACAAATCAGAAATAGTAAAGACACAATTCCAATAGGACACAAATCTAAATACCTAAACGCTGACAAAATGTGTACAATTCATCATAACAGATCGAATCAAGGACCCACAATCGATCCAAGAAAAAAAAGTCTCCCATCAATCGCCTTACACATAGCCTCCACCCGGAAAAAATATCACAGGGGGCCGGTATCAGAGAAAATAGAAAGTCAATACTTATCAGCGGGAGGTAGAAGAAGGACCCGACGCGTTTCCCCCTCCAAGTTGTTGAGGGTTCATCAGGGGTCAAAAACAACGGTCACATTACCCCATGGCCGAGAGATCAATGCAGTGTGCGGCCAGACACCCACAAGGCCAGATGAGTCTGTAATAGCCAAATTGGTTAGATCTTTGTTTTTGATTTTTGTTTTGATATGCCTTTTGTAACGTTTTCTGCTGGACTGCAGATGCTGGTGCATCTGTGGGTGTCTGATACCCTTAATAACAGATACTGTTATTTTTAGGGACACTGGTGGTTTCTGGGGTCCTTATCAAAAAGGACCAGTCTTAGTAGAAATTTTAAAAAGTTATGGACTGTGCTCAGGACTGTATTGTTGGTCTTCTGGGGCCCTTAACCTATAGGAGCCAATCAGTGGAGGAGAAGACATCTATATTAAGCCTTCAGTCCTGATCGATTTACTGTGTTTTATTGTGTATACGCTCACCCTTCTTAAAGGTCCTGGATGGTCACGGATGACCATCATTAAAGAATGGAGGAGTGTGAGGGGTTAGAGGATGGCATTCCACCTCTATAACAACTCCCAATGTTTTATTTAAGTTAGTTAAGTAATAGGAAGAGAGAAGTACAGATACCCTATGGTTAAGGTGATCAGAACCTGGGGGGGTGTTTGGATGAAAAGAGCAGAAAGGAAGAGGAAGCAAATAAGAAGAACTTCATCAGTGGCAGCAAAATACTTTTAGCAGGCGAGTTGCTGAAGGGGATGTATTGCCAGGAACTTTGGTAGAGTCCCTAAAGGTCTCTGGGGAATGAATAAGTGTCAGACAGGTCTTTGAAGCTGCAGTTCTGAGAAGAGATGAGTCAGCAAGGATGGGGACACATTCAGTATGGTAGCAGCCACACGTGCATCAGTATGTGGTTCCCGAAAAGTAGCCTGAAGGGTAATGGTCACTGGAAGAGCTAGCTATATTTAGAAAGGTTGAAGGTCTTTAACATGTTCTTTAATTTATCAGCTATGCCGCTGAAAAATGTTTATTGAAGACATAATAATAATATCTTTATTTATATAGTGCTAACATATTCCACAGCGCTTTACTGTTTGCACACATTATCATCGCCAGGGCCGTATTTGCCACTAGGCACTTGAGGGCACGTGCCTAGGGCGGTAAGATGCGGGGGGGGCGGCACCTGAGCAAGGCAAGGTGTTTTTTTTTTTTTGTTTTTTTTTAAATAGTCCGGGTCCGCCCGCCCTCCTTCCCTCCCATCTCCCGCCCTCCTTCCCTCCCTTCTCCCGCCCTCCTTCCCTCCCTTCTCCCGCCCTCCCTTCTCCCGCCCTCCTAAGTCTTATGGCTGCTGCGGGGGTGTCAGATACAGCGCGCCGCCCTCATGTGTAATGCACAGGGATCCGGTGTTCTGAAATTTGTCGGCATGTCGTAGATAGTAGGGATGGGCGAGGCTACGGAGTCACGTGGCGCAAACTGACCAATCACGGCCAAGCAACAGCTGAAGATGCAGGGTGGAGAGAAGAGGAGCTCTGGGCGGCAACATGCCTGAAAATTTCAGGGACGGGCGTGAGTATGGCACCTGGGGGCCTGGTTAAAACCACAATAGTGAGGGAGGGGGCGTGACAAAGGGAGGGGGGCGTTACTATGCTCAGAAATTTCAGGGCGTCCCCCTCCCTTTGTCACGCCCCCTCCCTCACTATTGTGGTTTTAACCAGGCCCCCAGGTGCCATACTCACGCCCGTCCCTGAAATTTTCAGGCATGTTGCCGCCCAGAGCTCCTCTTCTCTCCACCCTGCAGCTTCAGCTGTTGCTTGGCCGTGATTGGTCAGTTTGCGCCACGTGACTCCGTAGCCTCGCCCATCCCTACTATCTACGACATGCCGACAAATTTCAGAACACCGGAAACAAGTCACAGTGCAAGCCCTACCCCCTCCTCGCTGAGGCGCCAAGTTCAGTTTCTGCCTCATAGTCCTGTGTCGGGCCGCCCACCCACCTGTCTTCCGGCTGCTGTGGGAGTATCGGATCCCACCAGGGGCAGGCTGGGCTGGGGCGCAGGGTTCAGATGCCCCTGGGACGGTCCCCCAGCTTCTGGCTGCTTGCTGGGTTAAAGGCTGGGTGTCGGCAGCTGCATCCCTGCACTACAGACACGCCCACTCTGTGTGCAGTCAGTGTCTGCCGAACTCACCTGACTGGAAGGAGGAGATCCAGAGTGGCACAGCGTCCCCAGTCCACATCGCAGCTGGTTAGGACGGTCCTGGGGTCTGACAGGTAGTGGAGAACACTGGGCCAGAGCCAGACCTCGGCTTGAAGTGAGGCACTCATGCCGGCACACTGCTGCGGGGTTATCCTGCTGAGGCTCTGCTCTACTGCTCACTGGAGACTGCTGAGCTCTGGTGGCACTGGCTTGTGATGGGTGTGTGCAGTCTGTGTGTGTGCCTACTGTGTCCCCCTGTGCAGTCTGTGTGTGTGCCTACTGTGCCCCCCTGTGCAGTCTGTGTGTGTGCCTACTGTGCCCCCCTGTGCAGTCTGTGTGTGTGCCTACTGTGTCCCCCTGTGCAGTCTGTGTGTGTGCCTACTGTGCCCCCCTGTGCAGTCTGTGTGCCTACTGTGCCCCCCTGTGCAGTCTGTGTGCCTACTGTGCCCCCTGTGCAGTCTGTGTGTGCCTACTGTGTCCCCCTGTGCAGTCTGTGTGTGTGCCTACTGTGCCCCCCTGTGCAGTCTATGTATGTGTGCCTACTGTGCCCCCCTGTGCAGTCTGTGTGCCTACTGTGCAGTCTGTGTGTGCCTACTGTGTCCCCCTGTGCAGTCTATGTATGTGTGCCTACTGTGCCCCCTGTGCAGTCTGTGTGTGTGTGCTTACTGTGCCCCCCTGTGCAGTCTGTGTGCCTACTGTGCCCCCTGTGCAGTCTGTGTGTGCCTACTGTGTCCCCCTGTGCAGTCTATGTATGTGTGCCTACTGTGCCCCCTGTGCAGTCTGTGTGTGTGTGCTTACTGTGCCCCCCTGTGCAGTCTATGTATGTGTGCCTACTGTGCCCCCCTGTGCAGTCTGTGTGTGCCTACTGTGTCCCCCTGTGCAGTCTGTGTGTGCCTACTGTGTCCCCCTGTGCAGTCTGTGTGTGTGCCTACTGTGTCCCCCTGTGCAGTCTGTGTGTGTGCCTACTGTGTCCCCCTGTGCAGTCTGTGTGTGCCTACTGTGTCCCCCTGTGCAGTCTGTGTGTGTGCCTACTGTGCCCCCCTGTGCAGTCTGTGTGCCTACTGTGCCCCCCCTGTGCAGTCTGTGTGTGTGCCTACTGTGTCCCCCTGTGCAGTCTGTGTGTGTGTGCTTACTGTGCCCCCCTGTGCAGTCTATGTATGTGTGCCTACTGTGCCCCCCTGTGCAGTCTGTGTGTGCCTACTGTGCCCCCCTGTGCAGTCTGTGTGTGTGCCTACTGTGTCCCCCTGTGCAGTCTGTGTGTGCCTACTGTGTCCCCCTGTGCAGTCTGTGTGTGCCTACTGTGTCCCCCTGTGCAGTCTGTGTGTGTGCCTACTGTGTCCCCCTGTGCAGTCTGTGTGTGTGCCTACTGTGTCCCCCTGTGCAGTCTGTGTGTGTGCCTACTGTGTCCCCCTGTGCAGTCTGTGTGTGTGCCTACTGTGTCCCCCTGTGCAGTCTGTGTGTGTGCCTACTGTGTCCCCCTGTGCAGTCTGTGTGTGTGCCTACTGTGTCCCCCTGTGCAGTCTGTGTGTGTGCCTACTGTGTCCCCCTGTGCAGTCTGTGTGTGTGCCTACTGTGTCCCCCTGTGCAGTCTGTGTGTGTGCCTACTGTGTCCCCCTGTGCAGTCTGTGTGTGTGCCTACTGTGTCCCCCTGTGCAGTCTGTGTGTGTGCCTACTGTGCCCCCCTGTGCAGTCTGTGTGTGTGCCTACTGTGCCCCCCTGTGCAGTCTGTGTGTGCCTACTGTGTCCCCCTGTGCAGTCTGTGTGTGTGTGCCTACTGTGCCCCCTGTGCAGTCTGTGTGTGTGTGCTTACTGTGCCCCCTGTGCAGTCTGTGTGTGCCTACTGTGCCCCCTGTGCAGTCTATGTATGTGTGCCTACTGTGCCCCCTGTGCAGTCTGTGTGTGTGTGTGTGTGTGTGTGTGTGTGTGTGTGTGCACATACATACACATGTCCCTGCCCTGTAATAGCGTCCCCGATCCAGTAATAGCGGTCTCCCGCCTTGTAAACAGGATCACAGGAGGCTGAGTCCCCTCCTCTGGAAGTCTGCAGTGGCAGAAGTGGGACAATGCAGCGGGCCCTGAATGGGAGGAGGGGGTGTCACATCCGTGCAATGCTGCGGGCCCAATGTTGGCGGTAAGAGCTAAGTGAAGCGCATTGCTTTCCTGCCGGCCATATTTCTGAAGCTGTGAGCCACCGAAGGTGGAGATTCGGATCTTGGTCCAGATGCGATCTCAGTCTGCACATGCGCCGCCTGTGGCGGCCGTCTTCCTGAATCCCTCCACAGGGAAAACAATGCACTTACGCTGTAGCCTGGAGCCCTCATTATCGTAGGAATGTCGGTTAATAAATTGTTTTTCTAAAGCTTTATAGTGTAGTTTTAGGTCAGAGAGGGATGCTAGGGATGAGCTAGCAAGGTGCAGGGACAGGTAGTGATGTCTACTTGCGGACATGTGCGGCACTTGTGGTGATACAAAAAACACTGCTAGCAACTTTTCTTTCCATTGCTGCAAGTACCGCATTTTCTGGATCACGGCAAAACCGCAAGTGCTGCACATGTCTGCAAGTCCCATAGGGAATGAATGAGGCCGAACACAGTGTTGCCGTAAGTGATCTGCTATGTGGCAGATGCAGAAAAACTGCCAGATCTTCCGCAAATGGCAAAAATCGCTGATGTGAAAGTAGCCTAAGGCTACTTTCACACTAGCGTTGTGCACTGCACGTCGCTATGCGTCGTTGCGGCGCACCGACGCTAGCGTTGAAAGCGCCGCACAACGGGGGCAGCGGATGCTGTTTTTCATCGCACCCGCTGGCCAATTGTGAGGTGCGGGGGCGGAGTTCCGGCCGCGCATGGCCGATCGGAAAAGACGTTCTCGACGCACCAAAAAACGTTACATGCAACGTTTTTTGGTGGCGACGCAACCGTCGCACTGCGTCGCTGATGCAAGTCAATGGAGAAAAAACGCATCCTGCAAGCACTTTTGCAGGATGCGTTTTTTCTGCAAAACGACGCATAGCGACGCAGTGCACGGCGCTAGTGTGAAATTAGCCTTAGTCACTGCCGACAGGGTCTGCATTAGTCATACTCACCAATGGGGGAGGCACCACGAAAAGTGCCTAGGGCAGCATAAACTCTAAATACGGCCCTGATCATCGCTGTCCCCGGTGGGGCTCACAATCTACATTCCCTATCAGTATGTTTTTAGAATGTGGGAGGAAACCGGAGGAAACCTGCGCAAACATGGGGAGAACATACAAACTCCTTGCAGATGTTGTCCTTGGTGGGATTTGAAGCCAAGACCCCAGCACTGCAATGATATCCACTGAGCCACCGTGCTGCCCCATACATGCCACTGTATTGTAATCAAGAGAAAGGCATCTCCTGCTGTTCTTTGTGTACAAGTCAAACTGCCATTTAAAGAAGATTTTGTTTTTATGGATGGGTGTAGTTTTCTGTTCATGCGGTCACAGTAATTGGAGTTGTGCAATGGGTCACAGACCAGAAGAGCTGGGAGTAGTGATGAGCGAGTGTACTTGTTACTCGAGTTTAGCCCACGGCTACTCCCCCATCCTGAACCAGGACTCCATTCACTTGAATGGGGGCTTGAACATCCAGTGTTTGCCACGCTGTCATGCATGACAATGCAGCAAACACGGCTTCTGATCGGCTGCAAAATCATCACCACCGGTCAGAGAGCCACGGTTCCACGCTGTCAAAAGACAGCGTGAGGGCACGGCTGTGATCAGAGGTATAAAGTTTACCTCCGGTCACTAGTGTCAGCTGATGGAACTACTGCTCCCATCAGCTGACGCCTGCTGCCACTAATAACAATAAGAGCGGGAGAGGCGGATGGGAGTATTCATCAGCCGACTCCTGTGCTGTAAATAATTAATGAAAAAAAATGGTGTCGGTTCCCCTGTATTTTTGATAACCAGCCAGGCAAAACTCACAGTGGGGGGCTGCAACCCTCAGCTGTCAGCTTAAGCAATGCTGGTTATCAAGAACAGAGGGTGTGGGGTCACCGTCATTTTTGACAACCAGCATTGCTATAGCAGACAACTGGGGGGCTGGTATTCTCAGGCTGGTAAGGGGCCATAGATATTGCCCCCACCAGCCTAAAAATAGCAGCCCGCAGCCGCCCAGAAAAAGCACATCTATTATATGCAAAAATTCTGGTGCTTTGCCTGGCTCTTCCCATTTGCCATATAGCAGTAGCAAGTGGGGTTCTTGTTTGTGGGGTTGATGTCACCTTTATATTGTCCAGTGACATCAGGCCCACAGATTAGTAATGGAGAGTTGTCTATAAGACACCTAGCCATTGGTAATCCTGTTGTTATATGGTAAATAAAGACACAGCCAGAATAAGTCTTTCATTTGAAATAAAACAAAGCATCGTGTTAGGGGTGGTGGAACGCACCAAATAATATAATGAGTGATAAGAGGTGCGTTCGCAGCCCGGGGTACACCATGCAGAGATGGAACCTTCTGCTAAGTAATGGCGGTATAACGTGTTGACACACGGGTTAGCTTCACCCGGTATGAAAAGGGAGACGAACCCTGTTACTTCACAGGGCCGCCAAGCCGCAGAGTGAGCACTAGAGCCAAGTCACAGAACTCTGCCCCAAGGACAGGGGGAAGAGTCTCTCTAGACCACTAGTGCTCGGTGCCACAACCGTGGTGCCAGGGGAAAACTAACTAATATTTACCACACAAGAGTGCGTACATCGCCGCACTGGCGAACGCCACTAACCACCCTGTCTAGGGCCAGGAAAGCGCACTGATTGCGCATGGCGCCGCACTGCCGGTCGCTGCTGGATAGATGCTGTAAGGATCGTGGTCTTGTGCTTGAAAAGCACTGTCTGGCGCTAGATTAGTCCATCAACAGTCAACAACTCAGCTTACCGCTGAACAGTGCTGGTTACTATGGCTGAACCTGGAGGAGCAGCAGTAACCAAACGCACAGCATCTGCCTGAGCCAGGTGCTGGGACCAATGTCTCTGCTGAGCAGGCTCCACTGCGGCAGGAGGAGAATGGGAGACCGCAGCAGAGGTGGTTCGAGATTCCCCCTGGGCTGTGGTGGGACCTTGACACTTAACACATAGTTTTACTTTTCTATTTAAAAATAACAAACACAGTTATACTCACGTAACGCCTACTTCCACTGAATCCCTCGTCTCCTGTCAGAAAACAGACTGCATTCCCAACCGGGCTGAACTGCTGTGACCTTGGTAAGATCCCTGCTAGTATCGTGAGAAAGTCTCATGGTGCAGAGGTGAGTTCACCACAGTTCAAATCCACCACAGTGAAATTCTCCTCGTGAACTACGATGAACTCGCTTCTTGACCATGAGATTTTCTCACGGTGCTAGTGGGCATCTTACCGAGGCCACCACAGTTCAGACCGGTTGAGAACGCAGCCTCAGTGACCTGCGGTAACCTCAGTTATGTCACTGTTAGTCACTGATGCTGCGCTCGCCGCAGCTCAGTCACCAGTGGTTCTCAGCCTGGATGGTCAAATCTTGGCACCATCCAGGTTGAAAGCTGTTTATCTCCAGACATGGATTATGTGGGACAGAACGAAGGACAGGTGAAGGGTATGGTTGTTTTTTATTTTTGTTTTATTACAGGAGACGAGGGATTCAGTAGAATAGGCATTAGGTGAGCATAACTGTTATTTTTAAATAAAAAAGTAAAAGCGTGTTTTGTTTTATTTCAAATAAATACTTTATTCTGGCTGTGTCTTTATTTACCATAGATATATAGGATTAGTAATGTATAGGTGTCTTATAGACGCCTCTCCATTACTAATCCATCAGCTTTATGTCACCGGACAATACAAAGGTGACATCAACCCCACAAATATGAATTCTACTTGACATTTCTAACAGATGTGTCTTTTCTAGCTGTGGGCTGCAATTTTTAGGCCAGAGAGGGCAATATCCATGGCCTCTTACCAGCCTGAGAATATCAGCCCCCAGCTGTCTGCTTTAGCAAGGCTGGTTTTCAAAATGGAGGATATACCACATTGTTTTTTTTAATTATTTATTTAAATAATTAAAAAGATATGGCATGGGGATCCCTCTATTCTTGATAACCAGCCTTGCTGAAGCTAAGAGCTGAGATTTGCAGCTCCAGCTGTGAGTTTTGCCTGGCTGGTTATCAAAAATACAGGGGAATCCACACTGTTCTTTTTTCTAATTACTTATTTACAGTGCAGGAGCCGGCGGCAGTTGGTTGGGAGCAGTAGTCCCATCAGCTGACACCAGTGACCGGAGGTGAAGTTTATACCCCTGATCACTGCTGTGCGCTCAAGCTGTCTTTTGACAGCGTGAGAACCGCGGCTGTCTTACTGGCGGTGATGATTTTGCTGCCGATCAGAAATGGTGTTTGCCATGAAAGGGCGACAAAATGTTTGGGGGGCCGAACCTGAACAGTTTCACTTCCTGGCGAAGTCCGTGTTCGGTGTTTGTGACCGAACAGTAGGTGTTCGGTATGAACGCCGAACTTTACTGTTTGGGTTCGCCCATCTGTAGGTACGCAGATCACGAAAAATGTCATAAAGGATAATGGTTACTGAAAGAGCTCAGCTAAATTGTCTCTATATTTAGAATGGTTGAAATGCTCTAACCTGTTCTGCAGTTCACCAACTATACCACTGAAAAATGTTAATTGAAAACATTTCACTGTATTGAAACCAAGAGAAAGGCATCTGCATCTCCTGAGTGTCTTTACAGAGTGTCTGTAAAGAGGAGCGGAGCCGTGCAATGCATGGAAGACCAAGAAGAGCTAGGAGGTGTCCATTATGGTAACATGTCCACACACATACGCACGCATGCACACACACACACACTAACGTAAGACCCCGTTTTTCTCTAGTGGGTCGGGGCGCAGAAGACGAGTACCTCACCTGCAGCTACCACCCTGAGCCCCGTTACAATGGCTTACTTCAGCGTGTGGTATAACATTAAGTCAGGTTATAACTTGTGACTCTTCTACGCTAACCTGATCCTCTACAGTTACTGGCTTATGAGGCCTAATACAAAGTGATCTTGGAGCATCTTCTCTGTTTTTGTAAAGGATATATCCCCCCCCCCCCCCCCCCCGTTATTCTACTTCTGTAAAATAGTTGAAAATTCTTGCAGAATAAAAGGAAAGTGCTTGCCGCTTCTTCTGGGAAGATTGTGCTCCATGCAGCCAATAAATTTAATAAAGCCGTCATAGGCCTGCTGTTCGGTATGTCACTGGGGCCAACTAGTGGACCAATAACGTCGTTCAGTACATACAAAAGCCGAATCATGGAGGATCAAGAGGATTGTGGCAATGACTAAAGGAACAACATCATAAATCACAATGTTGAGCATGCAGAAAATGCAAAAGGGACAATCTACTAAAATAGCATAAAACCTCAAAACAGACCGATTCTGGGCCGATCCAAAACAAATGTCCATAGTCTGGTCATCGAATAAGGGCAGGATAGGGAATTCTAGCATTTGTACCTGAGCCCTGGTGTTCCATGGTACCCACAAGCCCTTCTGGCATATAGAAGGCACGTGTATTATATGCATTTGGTAGGTTGCGGGACCAGTTCAGGTGCTGAATCAGGGAAGATAAGCTTTTGGTTGCATCTTTGCTAGGCACAACGCTACAGAATACAATGTCTTGTAGGTACAGCACGGTACTCAGGATGTAGAGTTATAAGGCGCCTTTCTATTCCTCATATGGCTTCCCCAGTGTCGCACAGTCATGTTCTCACCCTCCTTAGAGTACGCTGCACATCTATACATCACAGAGTCCATGATACATGAGTAACGCTTCATTTCTCTTTTGGTGGTGCTATTGGAAGAAGGGTCAAATGTTGAGCGTTACCCAGATTGTCGCTGTGTATTAGGAACACCATGTAATCAGCTTTTTCTCTCTTGACCCTGTACTAGAAAAGGAAGCAAGTAGGACAACCCCTTTAAGTATGACAATGTTGATCTTTTTTTTCTTTATTATCCTCATAGAAAATAATACTATAGATTACACTCTGGTTTCACGTAAGGCTGATGCTTTTCGTTTTCTGTAGCTCACTCAGTCAGTTTGTCTGTACAGACTGTGGCAAGATGAGCAGAGTCCTCTCATTCTCATTAGATGATAATAAAAGTTTTGTGGTATTTGTGGAAGCCTTCGATAAAGCAGAATAACAACATTTTATTCTATACACACAAATCTGTATGCAGTTCCCTGTTTTCTTATTTGTCTCTGGAGACTATAATGATCTACAACTAGAGTTGAGCAAAAGATTCGCTCTCCCCTAATCTGGCTTCCAGTCTACTGAGGAGTTACTCCGGGGCAGACTGCATTCCTGGGGCCAGCATCCCAGGCATCTCATAGAGTAAGACATAAAGACGTCGCAAAATCCAGATACAGGGCTGAACACATCGGATACAGAAGTGAACACTGCCCCTCCTGGCCTGACTTCCTTGGAGGACTCAACACCGAATATGGGCAGTACAAATCATTTTGCTCAATTCTATCCATAAGATTGAATTATTCAAACATTAATAATGTTTTCATTATTATTAAAAATTTCAAATTATTGAAATTTTACAAATTTTTGAGTTTCACAAATTTTTACATTCCACAAGATTTTTCAATTTTTTTTTTTTTAAGTTTTTCATGTTTTTTTGTTTTCACTTTTACAGTTTTACTTGGTTCTTAGAAATGGAAACACAGAATATCAGTCTCTAAGATTGGAGTATTGTTCACAGATATCTCGAATGTGGCTTCTCAGGACCAAACAAGAATACCTGAAAATCCTCCGGTGAGCTTTGGCTGTATGATAATAATAGTACTGGTCACGTGTTTTTCATAGTTGGAGGGTCCTCTGTTGGCTCCCATCTACAATAGTCATATCGGGATCAAAGCAAAATGTATTTTTCAACTTCTCATGGAGTGAAAAGGCATTCTACACTGGATACTGCTTGTTTACAGGAGTAGGATCTGCCCACCAATGCCTGAACTAAAGTAGAACCAAAAGATGAATACTATACATACTGCCAACCTACCCAAGATTTGGCCCACCTCTACTAAAACATATTTTTTAAGTAAAAAAAATTAAATTGGGTGATTGGGACAAATTTATTATAATATGTGTTGTATTATACCTGATAGTGGGCAAGTAGATATGGGTCCTTTCATTCCTAGTCTACCTAATAAATATTGTCCAACCATCCTTTTGGGCTGCACCCATTTTGCAAAAAGTTGTAAAGTTTGGCCTTATTTAGTGACATCCATCCAACTATACAAAGAAGTTCATCTTCCTTATATATTTTCGGAACACTTCATCCCTTACACCATAAATCAAAGGACTGATATATCTGGGGATGCACATGAATAAGAAAAAGTTGGTTATTGGTATAAAATAGAAATATTTCCTCAAGTAAGCATCAGTGAAGGAATATGAAAAATACATCATACAGAGTCCGAGCTGGAAGGCGTGAAGAAGAACAGTTTTCTCTGCCTTAAAAGCAGAAGACCTCCCAGATCCAATCTTCCGAGCCACCACCATAACTTTCACATAGGTGTAAAGGATGACCAATCCCACCAAGATGAAGGTGGTGATCTCCATCAATGACCTTAGGGTTAATTGAAAACTGTTCATTGCAAATGTTGACCACTGACATATCAAGCTGGTGGAGAAGAAATTCTTTGGCATTGAATAACACATGGCGATAAAGTCAGGCACCAGAGGAGTGCTACTCAGAAGCCACATGACTCCAATGACCAAAAGAGACCTCTGCATGGTGCAGACTTGTGCATGTCTTAACGGATAGCAAATGGCAAAGTAACGTTCAAAGGACATGATGGCCAAGTTGTAGGCTGTCACCTTAAATGAACTTGTGGAGTACATGACGAGGGCATAACATATCGGCACAGGGATGTACACATCAAATATAGCTACAAGAGAGACGAATATCAACACAGAAAGTAGCAAGGTATCGTTTATGAGCATGTGGACAAACAGGATGTAGCGAGCATTCTCCCGAACATGAGGAGTGGTGAAGAAGACGTACAAGATGATTGTCACAAAGTAGATGAAGACACAGAAGGACAGGAGCACTAAGGCAAGCAGGGTACTCCTCACGATTTCTACAGTTTGATTGTTCGTCTTGTTGCTGACCTCAGTGAAGTTGACCATTATCAGAATAGTAACAGAAAATCTTCTGGTTGAAGTCCTCATGCTAAAGAAAAAGGACAGTCATAACCTAAAGCACAAGCAACAGTTAGGCAATAGTTATCAGACCTAAATTGATGGTCCTCAAGTTGCAGAAAGTTTGCTACATTGCTTTTCTCATTGAAATTCATGAAAGTCATCAGAGTAGGACAACTTGTAGGCAACCAAATGGACTCTAGAGATATTAGAGTCCTAGTGAGGAATTCTTCTTCTAGTGACTGAAAGTATCTATACACATTAGATTTCTGGCAAAGGATCCCCCCAAATTATTACTAAAATACAAGGGGCAGGTAATTGCACCATGCCTTTTTAAGATGACACTTCCTACAACTGAAATCACATTCTGCACATGTGAAAAAAAATGAATTTGAAGGGAAATTTCAGCTATGAAACCTCCAGAATGTAGCTCTGGCTGCAGGCTAACCTCCCTCAACCATCGTTTACCATGCAGCAAGTCTAACAGACATCACATTATATACAGCATAAAGTGACACTCATAAAGTACCATCAAAACTCATAGTATTTGTCCCCCATACCCTAAATATGGTTCCTGGTGCTATTGTTACCTCTGCACCCATATATCTGGGTTTTGCCTCTGGGCATCACAGGTTTCTAAAGACCTACTGGAATGGTTCTAGCTACCCCATTATCAGTTTCTACTACTTACTGTACGAGGATTATGTAAGTGTTTCCATTTACATCAACAAGCTGCATAATCTATATAGTGAGAAGGATACGGGACAATGGAGGGGCTGAGCTCTATATATCTGCTTCTCAGCCCCTGATGTATTCCAAAGGATGAGTAATGTCAGAGATTGGTTTTGACATCAAAATTCTGTTTCTGAACATCATGGAAGTAATAACCCACAAGAGACTTCAGCCTTACAGATGTTGAACCTTGATTTATCCTTATGGAATTGTGAGGAGATCCGCAGTATAAGCACAGAAAATAGATAGAAAGATAGATAAAAGGTAGATAATAGATAATAAATAGATAGATAATAGATAAATAGATAATAGAAACATACTAGTTAGATAGATAGGTAGATAATGGATCGGTGATTGATAGATAGATACCAGGCCCTGGTAGAACCTGTGTATTCTGATTGTAGGCCGACCATCCTGACAGCCAAAGGGGTAGTTGATGTCTGCAAGGGGAGGGTACCGATACACATCCTGAATTGTGGGGGAAAAGAGGTCCATTTATCCAGATATGCCACCATTGCTAAACTGTTAACTGTCAGTAACAATGCCATACAAACAGCAGAGATCTTGGTCCCGTCCCAACCAGGAGGAGGACAATGGCTCTGCAGGACAGCTGGAGGATTGGTGTCAGAAACTGCACGTAGGCATTGACTCCACTCCTTTGCACCAAAAGCATGGGGCTTACCGAGTGGTCCAGGAGTATGAGCGGGTATTCAACAAACACCCACTAGACTTTGGGCAGGTAAAAGGGGTTCAACACCATATCCCCACTGGAGAACATACACCCATTAAAGAAAGGTACCAGCCTGTAACCCCCGCTCACTATCATTGTGCCAAAGATATGTTACAGGAGATGAAGGAGACTGGTCTGGTCAAAGATAGTTGTAGCCCCTGGGCAGCTCCATTAGTCCTCGTTAGAAAAAAAGATGGTACCATGAGAACGTGTGTTGACTACAGGTGAATCAACAGCATTGACTACAGGTGAATCAACAGCATTACACACAAGAATGCCTACCTATTACCTAGAATTGAGGAGCCGTTAGCGGCACTGAGATCCGCTAACTATTTCCCCACCTTAAATCTCACCAGTGGGTATTGGCAGCTTCCCGTGGCAGAGTCAGATAAAGAGAAGACTGCCTTCACAACACCAATGGGTCTTTCCGAGTTCAACTACATGCTATTCGGGCTGTGCAATGCACCAGGGACGTCTAAGAGGATGATGGAGTGTTGCCTCGGGCACAAGAACTTTAAGACTGTTCTGCTGTACCTGGATGACTTCATCGTATTCTCCAAAACCTAAGAAGACCATTTGAAGCACCTGGCTGAGGTGTTTGAAGCCCTGTCCAACTTTGGCCTGAAGGTGAAGCCGTCCAAATGCCACCTGCTGAAGCCCAAGGTCCAGTACCTAGGTCACGTGGTAAGCGACTAAGGTGTGGCACCGGTGTGGCCAAAACCCAGCAACATTCATGATGTATGGCAGTTCCTCGGGTTGGTAGTCTAATACCAAAGATTCATCAAGGACTTTACCAAGCTAGCCGCACCCCTGCAAGACTTGCTAGTGTGCCAATCTAAGAAGGCCAAGAGCAAGACTCCTCCGTTCGAGTGGAATGACAGGTTGGAAGAATCCTTCACCCGTTTGAAGTTGGCTCTCATGGGAGATGAAGTCCTGGCCTATTCTGACTATGACCAACCGTTTATACTCTACACAGATGCCAGCAACATGGGTTTCGGAGCAGTGCTGTCCCAGGTGCAGAAAGGCAGAGAGAAAGTGATTGCCTACACCAGCAGGAAGCTTCATCCCACCGAAAGGAACCCCAACAACTATAGTTCCTTTAAGTTGGAGTTTCTCACCATAGTCTGGGCTTCAAGCACTACCTAGCTTCAGTAAAATTCACCGCTGACTCACCTGGAAACGGCAAAGCTAGGTGCATTGGAACAGCGATGGATAACCCGTTTGTCTAACTACGAGTTTACCATCAAGTAAAAAGCAGGGCATAAGAACAGTAATGCTGATTCAATGTTGAGGATGCCCAATTTACCAGAAGAGGAAGAAGATCCGGAAGCACTCAAAGAGATCAAGTTACCAGCCTTCCACCGCCCCGGAGGCCCAGTACTCCCATTGTGTGAGGAGCCAGCGCAATGACAGGCGAGAAGCCACACTGAACCCATTGCCCCACCACAGATGGGCAGAAACGCAGGATAGTGATCCAGCAGTCCGCCTAGTAAAGGAGCTACTGACACAAGCTGATTCACACCGTGGTCCAGATGCTCCACAATAGACACAAAAATTGTGGAAGGAGAAGGGCAAGCTGTTCATCTATGAGGGTAAGCTGTGTCGGAGGAACATCGACCAATGCACTCACGAACTGGTCTGGCAGGTGGTGGTCCCTAGGTGAGATGTGCCAATGGTCTTGGAAGTGTACCACGATGGAGCAGGACACTTCAGATGGAAGATGTTGGAGGTTCTACTTCGTGAAAGATTCTACTGGATTGGCATGAGGATAGCCATTGAGACATGGTGCCGAGAATGTGGCCCCTGCAAGCTGCACAGGAAAGACCGTAACAGCCAGAGGGCTCCCCTACAGCCCATGGTCACCAAACAGCTGCTTGAACTGGTAGCCTTGGACCACGTGAAGCTGACCCCAAGCCATTCAGGCTATGTCTACGCCCTGACCATAGTGGACCATTACTCAAGGTTCCTGGTAGCTGTGCCCATCAAGGACCAAACAGCAAAGAGGGCAGCCAAGGCATTTCAACAACACTTTTGTCGACCACATGGATACCCTGAAAAGGTGCTCCTTGACCAAGGCCCAGCCTTTGAGGCAGAAGTGTTCCAGGAGTTCTGTAACCTGTACGGATGCAAGAAAATCACACAACGCCATATCATCCACAGACAATTGACATGTGTGAGAAAATGAACCAGGTGGTAATTGACTTGTTGAAGACCTTGCCCCTGGAAGAGAGAAACCAATGGCAAGAGAAATTACTGGACTTTGTAGATCTATACAACCATATCCCGGTAAATTCCACCAACTGAATTCCAGCCTGGCACATCACCAAATGCAGACTGGGATACAGAGCAGCAGCAGCAATACCGCAAAGTGGAAAGAAGCTTGTACCAAGCAAGACAGAGGCAGGAGAGGAACTATAATCAGCATGCCCCTGCAGTTCCTTTATCACCTGGAGAACAAGTTCTAAAAAGAAAAAGAAGAATTCACAAACTAGATGATCAGTGGGAGGCAGAACCATACACCGTCATGCCTTCAAACTTTGATAACACCAAAGTGTGCCTCATCAGTCAAGATGGAGGAGAGACCTCAAAAGCAGTATCAAGAGATCATCTGAAGGTATGGCCTGACCAACTTAGAGACAGAGAGAAAGACCAAGATACCCCTCAACCCATAGAAGAGAAGGAAAAGAAAATCCATACCATTCTTGGAGACTTTCCCCAGTCATAGAAACAGGTAAATCAAGCCATCATAGTACCTGTCCTGATCTTTCCCAAACCAACTGCACCTGAAGCAGCAGAGACTGAAGACCAACCTGAAAACCAGCTTGGTTTTTGTAAATTTTTATATTTTTGAAACCTTGTAACCCTTTAATAATTGTTCACCTGTTAACATGTTTTCTTTATGTTTCCTCAGTCCGGGAGTACTGAATTGTACTAGGGGGGAATGTGCCACCCCAGGTGTCTGGTTGCCACATTGGCATTGCCTTCTTCATAGGGAGGGGTGATATCTGTTGTGAATTTGGTTTTTGGGCTCCCCCGGTGGTCTCTGGTGGTACTGAACTTGTGTGCTTCACCTGTTTCCATCAGGATGTGGGAGTTTTCTATTTAGCCTTGCTCCTCAGTCACTCCTATGCCGGCCATCAATGTAACCAGAAGCCTTTCTGTTGCATGTTCCTGCTCCTAGTCAACTATCAGCTAAGTTGGACTTTTAGTCCTAAGTTTGTTTTGCATTTTTGTTCCAGTCCTCAGTGTTTGATTATTTCTGTGGCTGGAAGCTCTTGTGAGCTGAAATTGCCACTCTGGTGTCATGAATTGATATTAGAGTCTTTAAAGTAATTTCAGGATGGTATTTTGAAAGGGTTTTCAGCTGACCGTGAAGTTCCCTTTTCTGTTTTCCTACTATCTAGTAAGCGGACCTCCATTTGCTAAACCTATCTTCATACTACGTATGTCAATTTCCTCTGAAATCACCGTCAATATATGTGGGGGCTTCTGTCTGCCTTTTGGGGAAATTTCTCTAGAGGTAAGCCAGGTCTGTATTTTCCTCTGCTAGGGTTATTTAGTCCTCCGGCTGGCGCTGGGCGTCTAGGGGTAAAACGTAGGCACGCTACCCGGCCACTGTTAGTTGTGCGGTAGGTTTAGCTCACGGTCAGCTCGAGATTCCATCTTCCAAGAGCTAGTCCTTATTTATGCTCTTCTATGTTCTCTTGCCATTGAGAACCATGACAGATATCATGCCTGGACACAAGAAGGGATTTCCTAATCAGGTAATACAAACACACAACACCTTCCTAACTCCAGACCAGAAGGGGGAGCTCTAATCCTGGTTTCAGGGTAGCTTCCCTATAAGTTCTGGTCTGGAGATGGGGTTAGTGAGTTTAGTGTGAGACACTGAAGGGAAAGGAAGCAAAAGATAGGAGCCTGGGGTCTGGAGCTGTGATTGGGTTCACCCCAAGATAAAGCGCAGAGACCGGACACCAGGGTCCGTGATGGTGAGAAGATTTCATATTCAGCCACCGAATCCGGAGGGCAGGAGATTCCAAGTCTCCAGGCCCCACCTGACATCCAGAGGCAACACAGCAGGTCAGGAGCCTGGGGCTCCCATGAGAAGGCAGTGTCCAAGACAAGCTCAGGCTGTCAGCCATACGGGTTGGAAGTACAGACACTGAGAGGACTTGTGTAGAGCATCGGGCAGCGAGGGTCAGATATGTGGCGCAGAAGGAAGGCCTCCGAACCCACCTGGCTAAGTGAATCCCAAGTTGTTTCCAGGCTGCCCGGACCACATCGCCTGTTGCCTGTACCCTGGACTGTACCTGCATTTCATCAGTAAAAGGTAAAAGAAACTGCAGCTCTGTGTCCTTCAATTATTTCCTGCACCCTCATTCCTGCACCCCACCATCAATCATCCCTCTTACCAACTGTACCGGTAGCCCTGGGGACTAAGCTCTACTTGAGGGGAGCTATAACAACTCTGCTGCAACTCCATCAGCCCCAGTGGACCCCTTTAAGCAGCGTCGGCCTTCCCTGGCCGAATACCACAGTTGGCGTCACAAATTATCCTTTATAGACTTTATTCTCCACTTCCATTCATCCCCTTTAACCGGACGCCCAGGGCCACGGACTGGGTCATTGCCACTGTGACAACCACTTTAAGTACCGCTGGACCCGGCCCTAGTACTCCACGGCCCTAGCGGGCGCTCAATAAACATTATTCTTCATTGGAGTATGTAAATGAAGAGGTTGGACAAGAAATGACATCACAAATCTTTTTTTTTGTTCAATAATAGTTTTTTATTCAGCTTTCAAAAACGCATGAAAATCCACATAAAAACCGCATCAAATCCGTGCTGATGTTTCCGTGGCAAGAGATGCAGATTCTGTGCAGAAAATTCTGCAGGCAAATCTGCATCGTGTGCACGTACCCAAAGACATGATGAAGAGGGGGACACCGCACAGACAGGACTGCGCCACTTTCTGTCCTGATTGCTGTGTGGTGGCCCCTTCCCCTCCTTCTCTAACTCTTCTTTGACTGTGGAGGATGCATGGCGTTACACTGTAAGCAATGCTGGACATCTTCTCTACACTCCATGGTGGGGCTGAAGAAGCAGGAGTTCCCTTTCTGGATGGCGGCCCTGGGCAATTGCCCAGTTTGGCTACCCACAACCCCCGACAAGTTGTTTTGTTTAGTGCAGTTGGAGGTTTGGGAATTTATTTTGACCAGCAACAAATTTATCCTCCACAAACAGATATCTTAGCAAAATTCTGCAAAACTGGTTATGTTGAATCTCTAGTAAAAACATAAGAAATATAAGATCTGCCCTTAGTAAGGAATAAAGACAATGAATTTTCAGTGCACCTGATTCAATGCTGCCTTCATTCATTAGCTGCTGAGCCACTCTCATCTCGGATATTGCATCTCAGAGTGCAGGAGTTGAGATGGGTTTGTATTCGGCTGTTGCACTCTGCATAGACAGCAACCAACACAACAAATCTCACTTAAAGTTAGTGTGAGCTTTGTCACTTTAGTTGAGTTGTTTCCTATTAAAATCCAATATCAAACTTGTCTCGACTTCTGCGCTCTGCATAGGCAGCGCTGGGCAGGCAATCAAAACTTTGATCTGTGGGGCTGTTCACTTGACATTGGGGCATTGGTCCCTCAAAGACTTTGATACTTACGGCAACTGTTAAGCCACTGGTCTGCACCTATTTTAGGGTGTTATAAAGGGCGTCATAAGTTCTCTTTGGGAGTAATATGAAAATGGTTGGGAGTGTGTCCTGCGCAGATAGGTAGCGGGTGAGGCTGGTAGAGCATGTCCCAGAAGGAGGGGATAACCCCCATATAGCCTCTTCTGTAACTCCGGGTGTTCCTTTATTGTTCCATGTTGTACTGGGCGGTATCCCACCTGTGTAGTGACCACCTGCACTGCCCTTACAGGTGTCATATGGGCTGGTGGGTCACTGCGCACAGTTACCCTGACAGTATCATCAGACTCCAGGCATCATGGTTTCCTGACAGCCAGCCTACCAGGACCGGCAGTGTGATGCTCTGCGCAGTGTTCTGCGGGGATCCCGGCATTATGGGGATTTTCAACTGTACTGCTTTCAGGGGTGAGACTTACAATATGCCAGAAATCTTACTCCAGTCTCTGACTAGAGTAATATTAGTGGCGAGGCGCACACCTCCTCGTGAATCAGGCACCTCTGACTCCAGCACTCCCCCACGTCAAGACCAAAATGAGCAACGTGTTCCTTCCTAATTGTTATGTTTTATTTTTTTTGTATGTTGAAGGATTTCCTTTTATGATGTTTTGGATTTATTGCTGGCATATGGGCATTTTATTTTCTATTGGCATTGTACTGTCCTCGATCATCAGTAATAGGCCGACATGATTGATCTGTACTGTATTCTGCACCAGATGTCAATAAAGCATGGCTGTCCGACCCTTACAGAATAGTAAGGACTGTGGCCAAACAGGAGCCTCTGATAATCTGCCGCCGTCACGTCACCTGCTGGAAATAGCAGCGCTAACATTGCATGATCAGTGGGGTCTTGGGAACGGTGATTATCCAGTGTTTTAGCAGATGTTGCGCCAGAATGGACGACCCCCCTAAGTGTTGCATCTTCTGATCCCTCACTGCCCACACTAGAATCCCCGGGCATCTCAGACTCAACCGGCACGTCCAGCTTTCATGAGGCCTGGGAGTGTTCTACACAAGTTCTCGGAAGGTCACGGCGTCATACGCCCACGACGCGCGCCGTAGCCCTCCGTGCACATAGAGTCTGATCAGCACCGGGATCAGAAGATGCAGTGAGGACTGGATGGGTGGCGGTGAAGAGAGGAGAAGCCGGGGAGATGAGTGATGAGGTGTGTATGGATTTGTACTTTTTTTCAATCTTTTGATGGCCCTTTATGGTTCAGCGCTGGGGCCAGACTGTGGCTAAAACCCTTTTCTCCCTGATGTCCATTTCTTGATCTTCAGTAAGACTCCAAAGCGGTACGCTCAACATCTTACATGTCCAAGTGAGTTTTCGCAATAAAGCCCAAAGACTTCTCAACTTTTATTTACATTACAAGAAGACGCAGCCTTCACTATGTTCCAAGCTGATAATATTATAACAGGTCTCTGAGAATCTATTGCCCTTAGTTTGAATCCACTCTTGGAGATTTCTTGTTGTACAGGAAATATTTTTTCATGTTACTAGAGAACAGCTCATCCCTTATACCGTATATCAAAGGACTGATAAGCCTCGGAAGACACATGAAAAAGCAGAAATTAATGTTGGACAGCAGTACTATATTATCTGGAAACTGTATTTCCACAATTTTATGGGCGAGAGACGTCATGCACAGCAGGAGCTGAAACGCGTGGAGTATGATGGTTTTCCCAGCTTTGGAGGCTGAGGCTTTACCGGAGTTCATCCTCACAGCCACCATCATGATCTTGGCATAGGTGAATATAATGATTAGTCCGACCAAGGAAAAAGGAAACGCGTTGTCAAAAACTTTTGTTATGTCCTGTGCGGGGTTATGTTTGAGATTGAAGCGGCTGCATTTTACATAAAGTACAAAATAATTCTTCTCAACTGACAAGATGACAATCATGAAATCTGCAATGTTGGGGAGGAGTCCAATAATCCACATGACCAAAATAGCGATACCGCACCTGTGCACTGTGCAGAACTCTCCGTGTCTTAGCGGGTAACATATGGCTATGTAGCGCTCCAAGGACAAGGCTGCCAGGTTGTATGGCGTGACCTTCAGAGTCGTTGAGGTCACAGTGACTATTAGGTAACAGAATGAAATGGGAAAGGCAATGGGATAAAAGTAAAGGACAGAAAGGAAAAGTGAGAAAGTGAGAAACACAGTATCGTTAATAATCATGTGGGCAAAGAAGACATGGCGGACACTTTCCATAGCGCTCGAACTCCTGAAGAAGATCCTCAACAGAACAGCGATTAAATACAAGAAGATAAAGTAGAAGAAGAAGGTCGGAATAAAAACTGTCATTCTGACAACTTGGTCTGAGAGTGGGGAGGATTCTTTGGTTGTATTTTCTTGACCAACTGTGATATTCATCTGAAATTTAGAAATAAATGTCAACAAAATTTGGAAAAATAAAAAAGCATTCACAGCATAAGACATTTTAAAGAAATGCAGCAATTTATGGACAATTTATCCTCAGTTTTTGGATAAAACCTAGTTCACTTGCCAAAAACTATTTCTAAGCCCCTTAGAGAGGGTGTTTGGAGGGCTTGTGTGGAAACAGACTTTTTTGTACATATGGGTCAGGTGGAGACCCAAATTAAAATTAGTGGAGGCTGCTGGAAAAGTTGTGTTGGTACATGGCAATAAACATGCATACTTGACAACGATTCTAACTGCTGGGAGTGTATGGGAATTTCTGGCCAATTTCTAACCAAAGATGAGCATCACCAAACTTATGAGCGGCCATTGAGTGATGCCATTTGCCTTTCTCCCTTAACCCTGAAAACAATGAATGACATTATAGTGCTCGAACCCCTAACAATCAGTAATAGAATACAGGATAACTTTCAATTTGGAGACTAAAAACCCTTTAAATGCATACATTTAGAGTAAAAATCATTTTGTCTTCTGCAGCCTCTACGTATCACTGTACATAGATGGCTGCAGAATGAGTTACCAGTGTTCAATTAGTACACTTGAATTCATACTTCTCTTTTCCTGAAGTGTACTCATATGATTTATGACCACATCAAACGTTGATGTGGTCATAAATCTGCAGCGCCCCAGAGTCCTGGTCGTTGCAGTACTGATGCTCCGCCGCTAAGGGGAGTGATGGTATGTCTGATGGCACCTAAGGAGTTCACCTGACCAGGTATCACAGTCACACATTACACGTCACACTCCGGCCACCAGGGGGTGCAAAGGGTTTCATGATTAGGCCATACGGTTGCGTCCTAGCCATATCATCTGGGGGACGGAGAAGAACATCAAAACAGATACGAGTTGTGAGGAATATCATCAGAACAGACACAACAGTTGTGAGGACTATCCCGTGGTGCTCAGCAGGGAAGTACTACAACACACAGGTGCTAGAAGGTAGGCACTGATTTCCACCTGCAAAGGGAACTCTGGATGTGCCTTCGGACCGGCCGGTCTCAGCCAGCCCTGTTAGCAGTGCTCTGGATTGTGGATCCTTCAGTAAAGAGGTAAAGAGACTGCAACCCTGTGTCCTCATTATTCAACGCGACGTGCACCACCATCACACCTTTCATTGGACGCCCCTTAGCAGGGTCACGGACCGGGTCTAGCCACCGCGACAACCCCAGGACCGAGACAGAGAGGCCCGGTATCGAGTAACCCCACGGCCCTGCGTCTGGGGGCGCTCCCAATCCGTTACTGAAATTCAATATTTAAGACCTACTGTTTGAAAGTATAAAGTCCGTACTCGGGGGAAAACCTTCACACTGTCCCTTGCGTATCTTACTAGATCCATTACACTACAGCCTGACATCAGGCTCAAACAGACTCTGTTGGATGCTGGAGGGACAGTTGCAGAATTAACCATCCAAATCCCAGCTGGTCTCATCTAATTAATTGGATGAAACTGCGCCTTGGTGTCCATCCCCAATAGGCATGTATGCCCGAAAATGATGCATGACAGAGAACATGTTTACTCTGTCGGCAGAATTATAGTCTATGGTCCCGTCGGGGCATACTCCTGCATACTGTTTGGCAGGGGGTTAAGACGTAAGCCCAAATGGAGCCAACGAATAGATGGCAAAATGCAGTGTGAAAGTCCCGTTAGATGCATTATGGTTGCAACTGTAGCGCCTACCTTTATGCTCGTCCATCACTTGGTGGAACTTGATGACTGTGTCTTTTTGCAATTGCATTACTTTTGTAAAATCCTCTTCTAAAAAAAACATTTGCATTCTAAACTTTTTGGATTATAAAGGTAATAACCTACGTTTTTTAGCCACATTATCGCTCTATCATTACTTAGATCACTTTAGATGTCCAGACATCCAGTCATTCTCTACCCTGACATCATCTGTCGGAAAGAGTTGGAAAGTGTTGGGAGACCCCATACACAATAAATGATTGGCCAACCCAGAAAAAATCACTGTTGGCCAACTTTAATTGAATGCAAATCAGGAAACCTACAGATGTTAATCTTAGTACTAAATTTGACGGCCCAAAGATAGCAGCAAATGGCCAGTTGTCAAAGGGAAACCATGGCCACTTGGACAAAAAGAGAATCATTAAAGTAACTGGAGAGATAAATATTCTAGACGAAATGTATCACTGTCCCATCCATGTACATCTGTGTCCCTCCGCAAACGTCCTATAAGCCATTTAAGAAAGGTTCTACAAAATTGATAGCAATAAGACGAAAATGTTCTTGAATACCCATGAGTGGAGATCAAACTCGGTACACGTCCTGTTGAAGCCCGAGGGAAGTCCTGAAACCAGTAGCAAGGAAGTGTGACTAGGATGAGTAATAGATTGTTTATGCAAATTGTCAAGAACGTTTTATTCAATTTTAAGCTATTCAGTGCACATTGAGTGTTCGTTATTATGTTGTGGGGTCTCTGTAGACCCTAAAGCATAAGAAACATAGGATGTAAAAAAAACACCATAATACTCAACTCGCCACTTATCTGTTCCACCACTGCTGTGCCGACCACTGATCGTCCTCTCCATTCGGCCTCTTCTTTCCTCCAGTGCATAATGTCCTCTTTGCTAATGTAGCGCCCCCACCGCCGCAGGGCCGAGGGGTACCCGGCACCGGGCCTACGGGTCTCTGCTTCTGGGGGTTGTCACGGCGGCTAGGCCCCGGTCCGTGACCCTGCCATGGGGCGCACAGTGAATGATAGGTGTGGATGGTGGTAGTGGTGGTGCGGTGCAGTAAATAACGAGGACACCAGGTTGCAGTCTCTTTACCTCTTTACTGAAGATCTCTGAGTCCACAGTCCAGAATATGGTTCACCAGGCTGCGCAAGTCCAGCCGGTCCAATGACACCTCCAGAGTTCTCTTCACAGGTGGAAATCGGTGCCTTCCTTCTAGCGCTATGTGTTGCGGTCCTTCCCTGCTGTGCTTACGGAAAGTCCCCACAACCGTTGTGTCTGTTTCTTAAGTTCCCTCACAACTCGATTAAATGATGTTCTTCTAATCCTCCGTCCCTCCCTGATGTTCTGGTTGGGACGGCACCCGTTTGACGGGTAGGCTCGGAGCTCTTCCGGGACCCTAGAGTCGCCCCTCTCCACAAGGTGCCCCCCAAGACTTCATAGGTGATTTGTGTGAGACAGCCCGCCTTAGACTGACTGTCCTGCCGCTGTTTAGAGTATTGCTTGAAGCTGAATGTTATGATACTCCCTCGGCGTTCCGGGCCACCGGTAATGCGCCTCAGTAGGGTGTTGCTCCGGTCTTACAGCACGACCCCTACTGGTATTCTCCTATTGCTTGATCTCGTTTCTCACTCAGCACAATCTATCTCGCTTCTAGTCCTTTCTTGGGCCCCGCCGCTTCCCGGAGCTGGCGCGGACCCGTTACGTTCTTTTCTATGCCAAGCCTCTGTCAGGATCCCACCCCTGACAGAGACCCTACTGTCTCTTCCTCCACAACACCCTCTGCCACCAGGTGTTGCTTTGTCCAACCCAGTCAGCTTTCTCATCTAACTTCCTGCCTGACCCCCAGTTTACCCACTATGGTGGGGAGTGGCCTAATGAATAGCACCCTTAGCTCCCCCCGGAGGCCCAGCTGTGAAATGTATTGGTGTCTGTGATACCTGATCAGATGAACTCCTTCAGTGCCATCGGACGCACCGTAGCTCCCCATAGTGGCGGAGCCACAGTACTGCAACGACCAGGACTCTGGGGCGCTGCACTCCCCCCTGGTTAAACACAGTACTCCGGGACTGGGAAGAAAACAACAATACAAGTTAGCAAAAAGACATACAATTTTGTTGAGTGCAATAACAATAAGTATACTTGAACAGGCTTCCCTTTATGGGAGGTACGGACACTTGAACGTTACAAACATGGTTAAATATCATAGCAACATGCTATAATTAGCTTTTCTTACCCAACCGGGTATTCTACTAAGTGCAAAACTGTTGAACAATAATTTAACATTGCCTTTAAGGACATACACTCTGCATCCACTAAAGACCTTCCTATAATCACATTATAAGGCATTTTTAACTTTTACATTCTCCTACTTGGGATCTGCAGGACCGCCTGTCCTATCGGCACCAGACCTACTGCCTCTCCTTTCTGTTACAGGACCGCCCCGTTCAGCCAGGGCCTACTGCCTTTTCAACTACTATACACAGTATAGAACATAACATTACTTTCAGTTTTATAGCACTGAGCCATCTTTTCTTGACTCCTATGAGAACTCAGGGTTTACCTTCTATCCCCATTAACTATCTATCAGCATTATCAAAAACATTTTCTATCGAACATTAAGCCTTCTCATTATCTTTCTCTCTTTCTTTCTGTCTATTATGCATGCTGGACACCACGTCTATCCCTACGGGTCCACTGCATCCTTCTTCTATCTTTCACCTTTTTCTTCTCAGAGCACATTATCAGTATTTCTTCACATTTAACTAATTAAACACATATAACTTTTCTCATATAAACATTATCATCATTTCCTTTGGTCAAGACATTATTGCTACTTATCTTAAGCAATATTACTATCGAAGTGTGACAAATGAACATCCCCTTTAAGAGAGGACCAAGTCTCTATGAGGTAGCGTATCTTCTCAAGCTACCAGTCCACACTCAGCAAAGGTTCCAGTGCGGTATCTTCGCAAAGAGTCCTTCTTTAAGTAAAACCAGTAGGGAGCGCCTTTAATAAGGTGCAAACTATGTACAAAGAAGTTCTGATCATGCACTGTTCATGATTTCTCAGTTTTTGAAGAATGCAGGAAAAATAGAAAATAACCAAAAACAATAGGGATCCCGGGTCAACAGAAGGGACCCCTTTAAGAGTTTACCCTGGACGGGTTTTAGCAGCCACATAAAAGCAATAAAACGGTAACTATTTACAAGTAAGAAAGTACAGTAAAATCTTACTGTGGTGGTCTCCTATCCGGTCTCACCAGGCCAACAGATCGCACTGGTGAGCCAGGACGCGGTTCCGGTCCCAGCAACGATAAGATCCCTCGCCGGGAGGCCCTTCTCGCTGGCAGGCGCACACGTCCCTCCGGGGCACGGCGAGGCTGGTCTTCTCGAGGTTCCGCAGGGCCGGGCTCTGCTGCTTTCCCCACGGGATCATCTTCTTCCGGTGTTCCGGCAGCAGCCTGGAGGGCAATGCATCGCTGCACGCCTCGCGCCATCCAGCCAGCCTCTCCCGTAGCCCTCCTCCATCGGGTGTAAGTCACCGCATCACCGGGCTCCAGAT
>NW_027508068.1:0-2500 GCF_051348905.1 Ranitomeya variabilis
TGACCTAAGTGGGGGTGAAGTTTGCGGTGCACGGGGGGAAAGTTGAATTTTTGGATGAAAATGCGTATTTTCATACTTTGAAAATTTCAGGCGTGTGTCGGACTTCCAGGCGGGGGCAGCCGCCAGAGGTGTACCGGGGACGCTTCCAGGAGCCTGGGGGAGATTTTCTGGAAGAGTCCTTGACACTTAGAAAAATTTTGAGAAAATCTCGATTTTGTGAAAAATGTCACATTTCCCCTACTTCCACCCCAGGGGGGCGTCAATATGTTGTAAGGCACCCCAAGGCAGTGACCTAAGTGGGGGTGAAGTTTGCGGTGCACGGGGGAAAGTTGAATTTTTGGATGAAAATGCGTATTTTCATACTTTGAAAATTTCAGGCGTGTGTCGGACTTCCAGGCGGGGGCAGCCGCCAGAGGTGTACCGGGGACGCTTCCAGGAGCCTGGGGGAGATTTTCTGGAAGAGTCCTTGACACTTAGAAAAATTTTGAGAAAATCTCGATTTTGTGAAAAATGTCACATTTCCCCTACTTCCACCCCAGGGGGGCGTCAATATGTTGTAAGGCACCCCAAGGCAGTGACCTAAGTGGGGGTGAAGTTTGCGGTGCACGGGGGGAAAGTTGAATTTTTGGATGAAAATGCGTATTTTCATACTTTGAAAATTTCAGGCGTGTGTCGGACTTCCAGGCGGGGGCAGCCGCCAGAGGTGTACCGGGGACGCTTCCAGGAGCCTGGGGGAGATTTTTCTGGAAGAGTCCTTGACACTTAGAAAAATTTTGAGAAAATCTCGATTTTGTGAAAAATGTCACATTTCCCCTACTTCCACCCCAGGGGGGCGTCAATATGTTGTAAGGCACCCCAAGGCAGTGACCTAAGTGGGGGTGAAGTTTGCGGTGCACGGGGGGAAAGTTGAATTTTTGGATGAAAATGCGTATTTTCATACTTTGAAAATTTCAGGCGTGTGTCGGACTTCCAGGCGGGGGCAGCCGCCAGAGGTGTACCGGGGACGCTTCCAGGAGCCTGGGGGAGATTTTCTGGAAGAGTCCTTGACACTTAGAAAAATTTTGAGAAATTTCCGATTTTGTGTAAAAATCACCCATTTCCCCTACTTCCACCCTAAAGGGGCGTCAATATGTCGTAAGGCGCCCCTAGACAGTGACCTAAGTGGGGGTGAAGTTTGGGTCTGCTGGGTGGAAAACTGAAAAAAAGCGATTTTGTGACTTTGAGAACAAACAGAGAGCTCAAAACTTTGAAAAACGTCAGACCGCTGTCAGACTTCCAGGCGGGGGAAAGCTCTGAGGTTGTACCGAGGACACTTCCATGGCCCCCGGATTGATTTTCAAGAAAGAGTCCTTGGGACTTTGAAATTTTCCGGCGAGCTGTTTTTGGCTTCCGGGAGCCGTAGAACTTTGGGAAATCGATTCGCTCACCGGTTCAGGGTGTTTCGAGCTAGTCCAGGTCCCAGCTACGCCGCCTGGCCTCCAAATTTCGCAAATTCGAAAAAAAAAAAAATAGAACCGGAATGAGGAAATTTCTGGCCGCCGGATCCGCCGCACGGCTCCAGGAGGTCGGACACTTTTTGACTTTGTTCCCTTAAAGTGGGGGTCGGTGTCTCACCATGCAAATACCCAGTTTTGCACACCAGCTGCAGGATATAGGAGAGAGAGGTACCTCTCGGCCCCGACCAAAATCCGTTGTTTTCGTGGTTCCTCGACTCGGGTAGGCGGTTTGGCGAGTACCCCCCTTTTGCATGGAAGTTCGCACTCGCGCCGAGACCAGGCTTCCGCGGCTCCAGGGGGACTTTTGCCGGTTGTCCGTCCCGAGGTCCGAGACGCGTTTCCTGGGTCGCCCGAGCCCGAACGGACCCTCCCCACGTGGGTTCCTGTCCTCTGAGGGCGACGGTCGTCAGAAGGGGGGCAGATCCAGAGTCCTCGTCCGCAGGAGGGCTCTGGGAGGGCGGATCGCTCCTTCTGACTTTGTCCCCTCGGAGCGGGCTCGGCGTTTCTCTGTGTCGGATGTCTCCCGCTTCCGCGCCAACGGGGAGACCTATGAGAGAATCGCACCGCGACCCGGCTTCCGTCTCGAGGGCGCCCGGAGCGCGCCGGACACTCGCTTCCAGGACTCCAGGGGCACGTTTCTTCCCCGTCTCCCCCGAGGGGAAGAACGGAGGCAGGGGTTCCACCCGAGCCCCTGCCCTTTCTTCCGATCGATCTGGCTCAGCGCTCCCGGGTGGGGAGGTGGTGCCGCTCGCTCGGCCCGGGCTTTGGAGCCCGCGTCGGTTTACGGCGGGCGGTCTCCTTCCTCTGTTACCCCCCCCCGGGTTCAGGCACTCGTCCTTGGGCGCGCACGCCGGCGGTCGCCCTCCCGTCTACGGACGGAGGCGGCCGAGCTGTGGGGAGTTTGACCCGAACCGTGGTACGGCAGCGGTCCGACGACCCGCACGGGCGAACGGAGGGGCGCCCACCCACCTCGGCGTGGGGGCCCGCCGTCCGAATCGCTCCCC
>NW_027508068.1:12500-17500 GCF_051348905.1 Ranitomeya variabilis
TAGAAAATCTCGATTTTGTGAAAAATGTCACATTTCCCCTACTACCACCACAGGGGGGCGTCAATATGTTGTAAGGCACCCCAAGGCAGTGACCTAAATGCGGGTGAAGTTTGCGGTGCACGGGGGGAAAGTTGAATTTTTGGATGAAAATGCGTATTTTCATACTTTAAAAATTTCAGGCGTGTGTCAGACTTCCAGGCGGGGGCAGCCGCCGGAGGTGTACCTGGGACGCTTCCAGGAGCCCGGGGAAGATTTTCTGGAAGAGTCCTTGGGACTTAGTGCAATTTTTAGAAAATCTCGATTTTGTGAAAAATGTCACATTTCCCCTACTACCACCACAGGGGGGGCGTCAATATGTTGTAAAGCACCCAAGGGCAGTGACCTAAATGCGGGTAAAGTTTGCGGTGCACGGGGGGAAAGTTGAATTTTTGGATGAAAATGCGTATTTTCATACTTTGAAAATTTCAGGCGTGTGTCGGACTTCCAGGCGGGGGCAGCCGCCAGAGGCGTACCGGGGACGCTTCCAGGAGCCTGGGGAAGATTTTCTGAAAGTGTCCTTGGGACTTAGAAATATTTTGAGAAAATCTCGATTTTGTGAAAAAATGTCACATTTCCCCTACTTCCACCACAGGGGGGCGTCAATATGTTGTAAAGCACCCCAGGGCAGTGACCTAAATGCGGGTGAAGTTTGCGGTGCACGGGGGGAAAGTTGAATTTTTGGATGAAAATGCGTATTTTCATACTTTGAAAATTTCAGGCGTGTGTCGGACTTCCAGGCGGGGGCAGCCGCCAGAGGCGTACCGGGGACGCTTCCAGGAGCCTGGGGGAAGATTTCATGAAAGTGTCCTTGGGACTTAGAAATATTTTGAGAAAATCTCGATTTTGTGAAAAATGTCACATTTCCCCTACTTCCACCACAGGGGGGCGTCAATATGTTGTGAGGTACCCCAGGACAGTGACCTAACTGTGGGTAAAGTTTGCGGGGCACGGGCGGAAAGTCGAATTTTGGATGAAAATGCATTATTTTCATACTTTGAAAATTCCAGGCGTGTGTCAGACTTCCAGGCGGGGGCAGCCGCTGGAGGCGTACCGAGGACGCTTCCAGGAGCCTGGGGAAGATTTTCTGAAAGTGTCCTTGGGACTTAGAAATATTTTGAGAAAATCTCGATTTTGTGAAAAAATGTCACATTTCCCCTACTTCCACCCCAGGGGGGCGTCAATATGTTGTGAGGTACCCCAGGACAGTGACCTAACTGTGGGTAAAGTTTGCGGGGCACGGGCGGAAAGTCGAATTTTGGATGAAAATGCATTATTTTCATACTTTGAAAATTTCAGGCGTGTGTCAGACTTCCAGGCGGGGGCAGCCGCCGGAGGCGTACCGAGGACGCTTCCAGGAGCCTGGGGAAGATTTTCTGAAAGTGTCCTTGGGACTTAGAAAAATTTTGAGAAATTTCCGATTTTGTGAAAAATGTCACATTTCCCCTACTTCCACCCCAGGGGGGCGTCAATATGTTGTAAAGCACCCCAGGGCAGTGACCTAAATGAGGGTGAATTTTGCGGTGCACGGGCGGAAAGTCGAATTTTTGGATGAAAATGCGTATTTTCATACTTTGAAAATTTCAGGCGTGTGTCAGACTTCCAGGCGGGGGCAGCCGCCGGAGGCGTACCGGGGACGCTTCCAGGAGCCTGGGGAAGATTTTCTGAAAGTGTCCTTGGGACTTAGAAATATTTTGAGAAAATCTCGATTTTGTGAAAAAATGTCACATTTCCCCTACTTCCACCCCAGGGGGGCGTCAATATGTTGTAAGGCACCCCAAGGCAGTGACCTAAGTGGGGGTGAAGTTTGCGGTGCACGGGGGGAAAGTTGAATTTTTGGATGAAAATGCGTATTTTCATACTTTGAAAATTTCAGGCGTGTGTCGGACTTCCAGGCGGGGGCAGCCGCCAGAGGTGTACCGGGGACGCTTCCAGGAGCCTGGGGGAGATTTTCTGGAAGAGTCCTTGACACTTAGAAAAATTTTGAGAAAATCTCGATTTTGTGAAAAATGTCACATTTCCCCTACTTCCACCCCAGGGGGGCGTCAATATGTTGTAAGGCACCCCAAGGCAGTGACCTAAGTGGGGGTGAAGTTTGCGGTGCACGGGGGGAAAGTTGAATTTTTGGATGAAAATGCGTATTTTCATACTTTGAAAATTTCAGGCGTGTGTCGGACTTCCAGGCGGGGGCAGCCGCCAGAGGTGTACCGGGGACGCTTCCAGGAGCCTGGGGGAGATTTTCTGGAAGAGTCCTTGACACTTAGAAAAATTTTGAGAAAATCTCGATTTTGTGAAAAATGTCACATTTCCCCTACTTCCACCCCAGGGGGGCGTCAATATGTTGTAAGGCACCCCAAGGCAGTGACCTAAGTGGGGGTGAAGTTTGCGGTGCACGGGGGGAAAGTTGAATTTTTGGATGAAAATGCGTATTTTCATACTTTGAAAATTTCAGGCGTGTGTCGGACTTCCAGGCGGGGGCAGCCGCCAGAGGTGTACCGGGGACGCTTCCAGGAGCCTGGGGGAGATTTTCTGGAAGAGTCCTTGACACTTAGAAAAATTTTGAGAAAATCTCGATTTTGTGAAAAATGTCACATTTCCCCTACTTCCACCCCAGGGGGGCGTCAATATGTTGTAAGGCACCCCAAGGCAGTGACCTAAGTGGGGGTGAAGTTTGCGGTGCACGGGGGGAAAGTTGAATTTTTGGATGAAAATGCGTATTTTCATACTTTGAAAATTTCAGGCGTGTGTCGGACTTCCAGGCGGGGGCAGCCGCCAGAGGTGTACCGGGGACGCTTCCAGGAGCCTGGGGGAGATTTTCTGGAAGAGTCCTTGACACTTAGAAAAATTTTGAGAAATTTCCGATTTTGTGTAAAAATCACCCATTTCCCCTACTTCCACCCTAAAGGGGCGTCAATATGTCGTAAGGCGCCCCTAGACAGTGACCTAAGTGGGGGTGAAGTTTGGGTCTGCTGGGTGGAAAACTGAAAAAAAGCGATTTTGTGACTTTGAGAACAAACAGAGAGCTCAAAACTTTGAAAAACGTCAGACCGCTGTCAGACTTCCAGGCGGGGGAAAGCTCTGAGGTTGTACCGAGGACACTTCCATGGCCCCCGGATTGATTTTCAAGAAAGAGTCCTTGGGACTTTGAAATTTTCCGGCGAGCTGTTTTTGGCTTCCGGGAGCCGTAGAACTTTGGGAAATCGATTCCGCTCACCGGTTCAGGGTGTTTCGAGCTAGTCCAGGTCCCAGCTACGCCGCCTGGCCTCCAAATTTCGCAAATTCGAAAAAAAAAAAAATAGAACCGGAATGAGGAAATTTCTGGCCGCCGGATCCGCCGCACGGCTCCAGGAGGTCGGACACTTTTTGACTTTGTTCCCTTAAAGTGGGGGTCGGTGTCTCACCATGCAAATACCCAGTTTTGCACACCAGCTGCAGGATATAGGAGAGAGAGGTACCTCTCGGCCCCGACCAAAATCCGTTGTTTTCGTGGTTCCTCGACTCGGGTAGGCGGTTTGGCGAGTACCCCCCTTTTGCATGGAAGTTCGCACTCGCGCCGAGACCAGGCTTCCGCGGCTCCAGGGGGACTTTTGCCGGTTGTCCGTCCCGAGTCCGAGACGCGTTTCCTGGGTCGCCCGAGCCCGAACGGACCCTCCCCACGTGGGTTCCTGTCCTCTGAGGGCGACGGTCGTCAGAAGGGGGGCAGATCCAGAGTCCTCGTCCGCAGGAGGGCTCTGGGAGGGCGGATCGCTCCTTCTGACTTTGTCCCCTCGGAGCGGGCTCGGCGTTTCTCTGTGTCGGATGTCTCCCGCTTCCGCGCCAACGGGGAGACCTATGAGAGAATCGCACCGCGACCCGGCTTCCGTCTCGAGGGCGCCCGGAGCGCGCCGGACACTCGCTTCCAGGACTCCAGGGGCACGTTTCTTCCCCGTCTCCCCCGAGGGGAAGAACGGAGGCAGGGGTTCCACCCGAGCCCCTGCCCTTTCTTCCGATCGATCTGGCTCAGCGCTCCCGGGTGGGGAGGTGGTGCCGCTCGCTCGGCCCGGGCTTTGGAGCCCGCGTCGGTTTACGGCGGGCGGTCTCCTTCCTCTGTTACCCCCCCCCGGGTTTCAGGCACTCGTCCTTGGGCGCGCACGCCGGCGGTCGCCCTCCCGTCTACGGACGGAGGCGGCCGAGCTGTGGGGAGTTTGACCCGAACCGTGGTACGGCAGCGGTCCGACGACCCGCACGGGCGAACGGAGGGGCGCCCACCCACCTCGGCGTGGGGGCCCGCCGTCCGAATCGCTCCCCGCGCGGGGCAGCACAACGATCTTCTCCGAGGGCGGCCCTTTGACTTTCAGATGCGCAGCTCGTCCGCGGAGGCCCGCGCCGCACCCCAGCGTCCGAAGGGCGGCCTCCGCGGTGGGCATCGGCGAGAGCGGCGGCGGTGGGTGGCGCTTCCACGCCACCGCCGAGCTCCGCGTTTTCCAGTCTTTTCCCGAGCCCCTACGATAGTGGGGGGATGACAGACGTGCGGGGAGGCGGGCGAGTGGGTTCTCACCGTGCGGTGTGCCCCGCGGCCGAACGCCGTCGCCTTCCCCTCGTCCGCCGTCCTCCGAGGCGGCTCGGCAGGGAGCGCGAGAGCGAGAGGGAGAGCGAGAGAGAGAGACCAAGCGGACGCCCCGGAGCGAGAAGGGAGGATGGAGAAGGAAAGACGAATCGAAGGGGGGCACGAGTTTGGCGAAGGGAGTACCCGGCGTATTGCCGCACCGGACTTCGTCTGTTCTCAACAGTCGAGACACGGCTTCGGGGGGAGACGCCGCTCGGTCGGTCACCTTTGAGGTTACGGGCAAGAGCCCGGGACAAGGGACTACGCCGGAGGGCGACGCCGACACGGCCAGGCCGACCATGCCCCGCGCTTGACCTCCGGGTCGCTGGGGCTTGTGCCGGAGCCGCGGCGGACCCCGACGGCCAGCCCCCCTCTCCCA
>NW_027508068.1:27500-32500 GCF_051348905.1 Ranitomeya variabilis
ATATGTTGTAAAGCACCCAAGGGCAGTGACCTAAATGCGGGTAAAGTTTGCGGTGCACGGGGGGAAAGTTGAATTTTTGGATGAAAATGCGTATTTTCATACTTTGAAAATTTCAGGCGTGTGTCGGACTTCCAGGCGGGGGCAGCCGCCAGAGGCGTACCGGGGACGCTTCCAGGAGCCTGGGGAAGATTTTCTGAAAGTGTCCTTGGGACTTAGAAATATTTTGAGAAAATCTCGATTTTGTGAAAAAATGTCACATTTCCCCTACTTCCACCACAGGGGGGCGTCAATATGTTGTAAAGCACCCCAGGGCAGTGACCTAAATGCGGGTGAAGTTTGCGGTGCACGGGGGGAAAGTTGAATTTTTGGATGAAAATGCGTATTTTCATACTTTGAAAATTTCAGGCGTGTGTCGGACTTCCAGGCGGGGGCAGCCGCCAGAGGCGTACCGGGGACGCTTCCAGGAGCCTGGGGAAGATTTCATGAAAGTGTCCTTGGGACTTAGAAATATTTTGAGAAAATCTCGATTTTGTGAAAAATGTCACATTTCCCCTACTTCCACCACAGGGGGGCGTCAATATGTTGTGAGGTACCCCAGGACAGTGACCTAACTGTGGGTAAAGTTTGCGGGGCACGGGCGGAAAGTCGAATTTTGGATGAAAATGCATTATTTTCATACTTTGAAAATTCCAGGCGTGTGTCAGACTTCCAGGCGGGGGCAGCCGCTGGAGGCGTACCGAGGACGCTTCCAGGAGCCTGGGGAAGATTTTCTGAAAGTGTCCTTGGGACTTAGAAATATTTTGAGAAAATCTCGATTTTGTGAAAAAATGTCACATTTCCCCTACTTCCACCCCAGGGGGGCGTCAATATGTTGTGAGGTACCCCAGGACAGTGACCTAACTGTGGGTAAAGTTTGCGGGGCACGGGCGGAAAGTCGAATTTTGGATGAAAATGCATTATTTTCATACTTTGAAAATTTCAGGCGTGTGTCAGACTTCCAGGCGGGGGCAGCCGCCGGAGGCGTACCGAGGACGCTTCCAGGAGCCTGGGGAAGATTTTCTGAAAGTGTCCTTGGGACTTAGAAAAATTTTGAGAAATTTCCGATTTTGTGAAAAATGTCACATTTCCCCTACTTCCACCCCAGGGGGGCGTCAATATGTTGTAAAGCACCCCAGGGCAGTGACCTAAATGAGGGTGAATTTTGCGGTGCACGGGCGGAAAGTCGAATTTTTGGATGAAAATGCGTATTTTCATACTTTGAAAATTTCAGGCGTGTGTCAGACTTCCAGGCGGGGGCAGCCGCCGGAGGCGTACCGGGGACGCTTCCAGGAGCCTGGGGAAGATTTTCTGAAAGTGTCCTTGGGACTTAGAAATATTTTGAGAAAATCTCGATTTTGTGAAAAAATGTCACATTTCCCCTACTTCCACCCCAGGGGGGCGTCAATATGTTGTAAGGCACCCCAAGGCAGTGACCTAAGTGGGGGTGAAGTTTGCGGTGCACGGGGGGAAAGTTGAATTTTTGGATGAAAATGCGTATTTTCATACTTTGAAAATTTCAGGCGTGTGTCGGACTTCCAGGCGGGGGCAGCCGCCAGAGGTGTACCGGGGACGCTTCCAGGAGCCTGGGGGAGATTTTCTGGAAGAGTCCTTGACACTTAGAAAAATTTTGAGAAAATCTCGATTTTGTGAAAAATGTCACATTTCCCCTACTTCCACCCCAGGGGGGCGTCAATATGTTGTAAGGCACCCCAAGGCAGTGACCTAAGTGGGGGTGAAGTTTGCGGTGCACGGGGGGAAAGTTGAATTTTTGGATGAAAATGCGTATTTTCATACTTTGAAAATTTCAGGCGTGTGTCGGACTTCCAGGCGGGGGCAGCCGCCAGAGGTGTACCGGGGACGCTTCCAGGAGCCTGGGGGAGATTTTCTGGAAGAGTCCTTGACACTTAGAAAAATTTTGAGAAAATCTCGATTTTGTGAAAAATGTCACATTTCCCCTACTTCCACCCCAGGGGGGCGTCAATATGTTGTAAGGCACCCCAAGGCAGTGACCTAAGTGGGGGTGAAGTTTGCGGTGCACGGGGGGAAAGTTGAATTTTTGGATGAAAATGCGTATTTTCATACTTTGAAAATTTCAGGCGTGTGTCGGACTTCCAGGCGGGGGCAGCCGCCAGAGGTGTACCGGGGACGCTTCCAGGAGCCTGGGGGAGATTTTCTGGAAGAGTCCTTGACACTTAGAAAAATTTTGAGAAAATCTCGATTTTGTGAAAAATGTCACATTTCCCCTACTTCCACCCCAGGGGGGCGTCAATATGTTGTAAGGCACCCCAAGGCAGTGACCTAAGTGGGGGTGAAGTTTGCGGTGCACGGGGGGAAAGTTGAATTTTTGGATGAAAATGCGTATTTTCATACTTTGAAAATTTCAGGCGTGTGTCGGACTTCCAGGCGGGGGCAGCCGCCAGAGGTGTACCGGGGACGCTTCCAGGAGCCTGGGGGAGATTTTCTGGAAGAGTCCTTGACACTTAGAAAAATTTTGAGAAATTTCCGATTTTGTGTAAAAATCACCCATTTCCCCTACTTCCACCCTAAAGGGGCGTCAATATGTCGTAAGGCGCCCCTAGACAGTGACCTAAGTGGGGGTGAAGTTTGGGTCTGCTGGGTGGAAAACTGAAAAAAAGCGATTTTGTGACTTTGAGAACAAACAGAGAGCTCAAAACTTTGAAAAACGTCAGACCGCTGTCAGACTTCCAGGCGGGGGAAAGCTCTGAGGTTGTACCGAGGACACTTCCATGGCCCCCGGATTGATTTTCAAGAAAGAGTCCTTGGGACTTTGAAATTTTCCGGCGAGCTGTTTTTGGCTTCCGGGAGCCGTAGAACTTTGGGAAATCGATTCCGCTCACCGGTTCAGGGTGTTTCGAGCTAGTCCAGGTCCCAGCTACGCCGCCTGGCCTCCAAATTTCGCAAATTCGAAAAAAAAAAAAATAGAACCGGAATGAGGAAATTTCTGGCCGCCGGATCCGCCGCACGGCTCCAGGAGGTCGGACACTTTTTGACTTTGTTCCCTTAAAGTGGGGGTCGGTGTCTCACCATGCAAATACCCAGTTTTGCACACCAGCTGCAGGATATAGGAGAGAGAGGTACCTCTCGGCCCCGACCAAAATCCGTTGTTTTCGTGGTTCCTCGACTCGGGTAGGCGGTTTGGCGAGTACCCCCCTTTTGCATGGAAGTTCGCACTCGCGCCGAGACCAGGCTTCCGCGGCTCCAGGGGGACTTTTGCCGGTTGTCCGTCCCGAGTCCGAGACGCGTTTCCTGGGTCGCCCGAGCCCGAACGGACCCTCCCCACGTGGGTTCCTGTCCTCTGAGGGCGACGGTCGTCAGAAGGGGGGCAGATCCAGAGTCCTCGTCCGCAGGAGGGCTCTGGGAGGGCGGATCGCTCCTTCTGACTTTGTCCCCTCGGAGCGGGCTCGGCGTTTCTCTGTGTCGGATGTCTCCCGCTTCCGCGCCAACGGGGAGACCTATGAGAGAATCGCACCGCGACCCGGCTTCCGTCTCGAGGGCGCCCGGAGCGCGCCGGACACTCGCTTCCAGGACTCCAGGGGCACGTTTCTTCCCCGTCTCCCCCGAGGGGAAGAACGGAGGCAGGGGTTCCACCCGAGCCCCTGCCCTTTCTTCCGATCGATCTGGCTCAGCGCTCCCGGGTGGGGAGGTGGTGCCGCTCGCTCGGCCCGGGCTTTGGAGCCCGCGTCGGTTTACGGCGGGCGGTCTCCTTCCTCTGTTACCCCCCCCCGGGTTTCAGGCACTCGTCCTTGGGCGCGCACGCCGGCGGTCGCCCTCCCGTCTACGGACGGAGGCGGCCGAGCTGTGGGGAGTTTGACCCGAACCGTGGTACGGCAGCGGTCCGACGACCCGCATGGGCGAACGGAGGGGCGCCCACCCACCTCGGCGTGGGGGCCCGCCGTCCGAATCGCTCCCCGCGCGGGGCAGCACAACGATCTTCTCCGAGGGCGGCCCTTTGACTTTCAGATGCGCAGCTCGTCCGCGGAGGCCCGCGCCGCACCCCAGCGTCCGAAGGGCGGCCTCCGCGGTGGGCATCGGCGAGAGCGGCGGCGGTGGGTGGCGCTTCCACGCCACCGCCGAGCTCCGCGTTTTCCAGTCTTTTCCCGAGCCCCTACGATAGTGGGGGGATGACAGACGTGCGGGGAGGCGGGCGAGTGGGTTCTCACCGTGCGGTGTGCCCCGCGGCCGAACGCCGTCGCCTTCCCCTCGTCCGCCGTCCTCCGAGGCGGCTCGGCAGGGAGCGCGAGAGCGAGAGGGAGAGCGAGAGAGAGAGACCAAGCGGACGCCCCGGAGCGAGAAGGGAGGATGGAGAAGGAAAGACGAATCGAAGGGGGGCACGAGTTTGGCGAAGGGAGTACCCGGCGTATTGCCGCACCGGACTTCGTCTGTTCTCAACAGTCGAGACACGGCTTCGGGGGGAGACGCCGCTCGGTCGGTCACCTTTGAGGTTACGGGCAAGAGCCCGGGACAAGGGACTACGCCGGAGGGCGACGCCGACACGGCCAGGCCGACCATGCCCCGCGCTTGACCTCCGGGTCGCTGGGGCTTGTGCCGGAGCCGCGGCGGACCCCGACGGCCAGCCCCCCTCTCCCACTCCTCGCGCCCGTCCGCCGGTGGGTCGAGGACCCCCCGCGGTGGAGGCAGGTCTAAGCCAGACGGCGGCGCCGCACAGGCCCCCCCACGCCCTGGCCCCTCTCCCCAGCAGCGACTCAGTGCGTCGCCCCGGGAGCGGTGGGTCACGAGGCAGGGCGGCCGTGGCGTCCTCCGGAGGCCAGTCACCTCGACCTTCCCGCGCAAGGGGTGGTCTTTCGCGACAGATGCCCTCCGTTCGGGAGGCCGGGTCTAAGCCAGACGGCGGCGCCGCGCAGGCCCCCCACGCCCTGGCCCCTCTCCCCAGCAGCGACTCTGTGTGTCGCCCCGGGAGCGGTGGGTCACGAGGCGGGGCG
>NW_027508068.1:42500-45000 GCF_051348905.1 Ranitomeya variabilis
ATACTTTGAAAATTCCAGGCGTGTGTCAGACTTCCAGGCGGGGGCAGCCGCTGGAGGCGTACCGAGGACGCTTCCAGGAGCCTGGGGAAGATTTTCTGAAAGTGTCCTTGGGACTTAGAAATATTTTGAGAAAATCTCGATTTTGTGAAAAAATGTCACATTTCCCCTACTTCCACCCCAGGGGGGCGTCAATATGTTGTGAGGTACCCCAGGACAGTGACCTAACTGTGGGTAAAGTTTGCGGGGCACGGGCGGAAAGTCGAATTTTGGATGAAAATGCATTATTTTCATACTTTGAAAATTTCAGGCGTGTGTCAGACTTCCAGGCGGGGGCAGCCGCCGGAGGCGTACCGAGGACGCTTCCAGGAGCCTGGGGAAGATTTTCTGAAAGTGTCCTTGGGACTTAGAAAAATTTTGAGAAATTTCCGATTTTGTGAAAAATGTCACATTTCCCCTACTTCCACCCCAGGGGGGCGTCAATATGTTGTAAAGCACCCCAGGGCAGTGACCTAAATGAGGGTGAATTTTGCGGTGCACGGGCGGAAAGTCGAATTTTTGGATGAAAATGCGTATTTTCATACTTTGAAAATTTCAGGCGTGTGTCAGACTTCCAGGCGGGGGCAGCCGCCGGAGGCGTACCGGGGACGCTTCCAGGAGCCTGGGGAAGATTTTCTGAAAGTGTCCTTGGGACTTAGAAATATTTTGAGAAAATCTCGATTTTGTGAAAAAATGTCACATTTCCCCTACTTCCACCCCAGGGGGGCGTCAATATGTTGTAAGGCACCCCAAGGCAGTGACCTAAGTGGGGGTGAAGTTTGCGGTGCACGGGGGGAAAGTTGAATTTTTGGATGAAAATGCGTATTTTCATACTTTGAAAATTTCAGGCGTGTGTCGGACTTCCAGGCGGGGGCAGCCGCCAGAGGTGTACCGGGGACGCTTCCAGGAGCCTGGGGGAGATTTTCTGGAAGAGTCCTTGACACTTAGAAAAATTTTGAGAAAATCTCGATTTTGTGAAAAATGTCACATTTCCCCTACTTCCACCCCAGGGGGGCGTCAATATGTTGTAAGGCACCCCAAGGCAGTGACCTAAGTGGGGGTGAAGTTTGCGGTGCACGGGGGGAAAGTTGAATTTTTGGATGAAAATGCGTATTTTCATACTTTGAAAATTTCAGGCGTGTGTCGGACTTCCAGGCGGGGGCAGCCGCCAGAGGTGTACCGGGGACGCTTCCAGGAGCCTGGGGGAGATTTTCTGGAAGAGTCCTTGACACTTAGAAAAATTTTGAGAAAATCTCGATTTTGTGAAAAATGTCACATTTCCCCTACTTCCACCCCAGGGGGGCGTCAATATGTTGTAAGGCACCCCAAGGCAGTGACCTAAGTGGGGGTGAAGTTTGCGGTGCACGGGGGGAAAGTTGAATTTTTGGATGAAAATGCGTATTTTCATACTTTGAAAATTTCAGGCGTGTGTCGGACTTCCAGGCGGGGGCAGCCGCCAGAGGTGTACCGGGGACGCTTCCAGGAGCCTGGGGGAGATTTTCTGGAAGAGTCCTTGACACTTAGAAAAATTTTGAGAAAATCTCGATTTTGTGAAAAATGTCACATTTCCCCTACTTCCACCCCAGGGGGGCGTCAATATGTTGTAAGGCACCCCAAGGCAGTGACCTAAGTGGGGGTGAAGTTTGCGGTGCACGGGGGGAAAGTTGAATTTTTGGATGAAAATGCGTATTTTCATACTTTGAAAATTTCAGGCGTGTGTCGGACTTCCAGGCGGGGGCAGCCGCCAGAGGTGTACCGGGGACGCTTCCAGGAGCCTGGGGGAGATTTTCTGGAAGAGTCCTTGACACTTAGAAAAATTTTGAGAAATTTCCGATTTTGTGTAAAAATCACCCATTTCCCCTACTTCCACCCTAAAGGGGCGTCAATATGTCGTAAGGCGCCCCTAGACAGTGACCTAAGTGGGGGTGAAGTTTGGGTCTGCTGGGTGGAAAACTGAAAAAAAGCGATTTTGTGACTTTGAGAACAAACAGAGAGCTCAAAACTTTGAAAAACGTCAGACCGCTGTCAGACTTCCAGGCGGGGGAAAGCTCTGAGGTTGTACCGAGGACACTTCCATGGCCCCCGGATTGATTTTCAAGAAAGAGTCCTTGGGACTTTGAAATTTTCCGGCGAGCTGTTTTTGGCTTCCGGGAGCCGTAGAACTTTGGGAAATCGATTCCGCTCACCGGTTCAGGGTGTTTCGAGCTAGTCCAGGTCCCAGCTACGCCGCCTGGCCTCCAAATTTCGCAAATTCGAAAAAAAAAAAAATAGAACCGGAATGAGGAAATTTCTGGCCGCCGGATCCGCCGCACGGCTCCAGGAGGTCGGACACTTTTTGACTTTGTTCCCTTAAAGTGGGGGTCGGTGTCTCACCATGCAAATACCCAGTTTTGCACACCAGCTGCAGGATATAGGAGAGAGAGGTACCTCTCGGCCCCGACCAAAATCCGTTGTTTTCGTGGTT